>NC_044503.1:9650956-9880956 GCF_902362185.1 Chanos chanos | reverse complement strand
TCTGAGCTCCGGCGGATCGTTTGTAAACTCCGGCCCGGACGTCCTCGAAGACCTCGAACATCTCAAAGACGCGCGCCGTGTAGCCAGCAAGCTCCGTCACCTACACATGTCAGAGGGAAAGACGTTACCTCTAGGCGCTGCCCGAATGTCTTTGCAATCCATGCAAGAGTGCAACACATTAGACTTTCACATTAGACTTTTTAAATGATTAATATCCATTAGGTTGTTGATATCCTGTTCATGTTGTTCTCAATGTGTGGTGGTGTGCACTCATATTACATCCGCTTGCACTTCTTGAACCTTGTAAATAGTCCCACGATCAAAGGTGAAACACCATCTAAGTTTGCAAGGCCATGCAATACAGACCTGCTCTGATAAATGTATTGCATAACTGCCACGCAGTGGTCACTGTGACCGGGGTATAATCACAAACATCTTCCCTTATAACCAGTAAAATACCAGAATGTTAAAAAGCTTAACGCCTAAAGAGGGAGCGGGTCGGGACACTCGTTGGCCGAAAACCCACGGAGCAAAAAAAAAAAAAATCGGTTTTAAATTTACTCTGACAGTGTTTATATTCTCCTACACAGATAAGATAAAGACTCTTAGAGTTAATTTAATATCACTGGGCGTGCTGCTCACCAGCCTGTCACTACCTTCACCTCTCACACCCGAACGTCAGAGGCACACGCAGTTTCTGTTATTCCTGAATCAGCACAAATAGGAGAGGTTACGTGCCTCTTTGTAGGAGCTCATGATCCTCTCCACAGCATCTGCTCCAGCATTCAGAAGATTCCTGGCTGTGGTGAAGGCCTGTGTGCGTTCACTGACCAGGTCTTCCTCTTTCATCACCATGGCAGCCTGTTTCACATCCTCAGAATCTAAATGTCAATCAAAATGTCAAACATCAAAAAATACCCCATTCTCTCAATTTCTTCGCAACGAGATGGCCGAGTCAAGAACGCAAAAAAGATTTTTATGACGTGGGGTTAGCGCGGTCTTTCAAACGTAAGCAATACAGCCCCCCTCAGCGTAAACAAATTCTGAAGCTGAACACAGCAGCCGAATAGCACAAAAAACTGTGCGTTTACATAAAGTCAGTGCCAACCAGGAAGAGAAAACATTTTTATGACGTCTCTGGATCCGGAGAGAAAAGGAAACAAATGAGGGAAGCACACAGAGCATCTTGTTTATCGAGTTAATTGTTTCTTGGCAGCACAGGTTATACTTTTGTTACCATGTGAATGTGTGATTAGCATAACAATAATTACCGCCCTCACGTCTTCCCACACGCTACAGGGATTGGGCTACAGATACTATGAGCAGGACTGATGCAATTAGCCAACGCAGACAGAAGAATGGTTTGTCGGTACTGTGCACGGAGGACCCGTGTCGTGAGACTGTAGTAAAACTATGGAAGTACGTTGTGTGTTTTTAAACCATGTCTAAAAACAAAACAAAAGAGGAGGGGAATAAAAAAAAAACAAAGACAGAGAGAAGGAGAGCTGTGTGTGTGTGTGTGTGTGTGTGTGTGGTACCGTTCTCTGAGTATCCGGTGGCAGTTATGATTGGCACTGCCACCATCACCAGGCCTGAGGCGCTCCACAGATACTTCATGAGAAACTGCTCCAGCATTACGTACCACAGCCTCTTAAACAGGATCAGGTTGATCTGGGACGACAATGCTTTATAACTGCGCTGCAGCTGAGACATTTCCACCTACAATACACACACAACCAATAAAGAACAGGTTAAAAGAAAGATCTGAAACCATGCATCTATTGTCCCTGCCTGATGGCTTTGGACTATAGTGACCCTATTTCACTGTGTAATTAAAGGTGCTATGCAGTTAAGTGTAGTGAAATGGCATTGAACTTAAAAAAAAAAAATACATACATGAGAATAAATAACAGTAAGTGAAATGAGAAAAGCACACACAGTGAGTAAAGCACACACAGTGCAGAGTGTTCATGCTCCCTGTCCATGATTACTAAAGGTTAGTTAGTGGGTTTAGGTCAAATCAGTTTGCATGGTAAACTTATTTGACCTATTTCCATGGTTCTGTCTTTGTTCACCCGTGTCACATGACCACTCTCCATGCAAACCCCCCCTCCTGACTCCCTGCTGTGGGCAAGTTTCTCCTCAGAGGTTCCCTTGTTTGTTTAGTACACTGCTATTCTCTCATTTCATTATCAAAACATCACAACCTATGTATGTGTACATACATGACCTGTAGCTTCCTTTCTCACAGACTGAATGGCATGTCAAAGTGGATGATAATGATTAGGCTACTGAATTAAGCAGCACAGTGAACAAACTTGTGTAAGCTGTTTTGATGATTAAGATAAGCGTGTCAAACTGTCATTGCAAACCTGTCTGACTAATTTACCTTGTGTCCACCATAGAAGGCAATCTCCTCTGAGTTTGCAATAATGCGTGAATGCATGTAGCGCAGATCACCTTTCCTCTTGGCCTCCTCAGCCACCAGTTTGCCAAAGCGTGGGGAAAATGCCCTCAGCACCTTGGCCGTGACCGCCACTACAATGCCGGCGATGACAGAGGGCCAGGTGGTGTTAGCCCCTTTAGATTCAGCAGTTTTGATAAGAGTGTAGCATGTCATCACCACATCCAGGATGGGCTTGGTCAGGTTGGAGTACAGATGAGCTACAGAAGCAGCAAACATAACTACATCCTCAGTTAGTGACTGGTCAGGGTTGGTTAGTCTGCCGTCCATGTTGCTGACGCGGTAATAGGTCTGGTCACTGAAGTACAGCTGGTAAGCGTGGGTGACGAGCCTGGTACGGAAGGCCAAGGTAAGCTGGCCCTCAAGATATCGGATGGCACTGTTGACAAAGGTTGCAGGGATGGCAATCAGTAGCCATTTAGTTAGCTCCCAAATAAAGGCCTGTGGATCTTTCTTCACAATAGTTTTCACGATCTTGCCATCCAGGCTGGCGACGTAGATAGAGAGGAAGGTGCGGGAGATCAGGGCGACAGAGTGGATGCCCAGCAGACCGAGTTCTTTGCAGAAGAGCTGAGGGAAGAGGATGCGGAGGAGACTACATAACCGTTCCAGAAATTCACGGTTTACAGCCGGGGAATTGCTTTTTCTTTTCCCCTTTTCTGTCACTTCCTTGTGTCCACCGCTTGAATCAAGTGAGAGTGCTCCCCGAGTCTGCCTCTCAGTCCGTCCTATCAATTTGGTACGAATTACAGGGTAAAGTTTTCTAAAACCGTATGCAGCGACGAGAAGAAGTACAGCTTTTCTCATCGCCGAAGTTTTCTTCAGTTGAGGTGGTAGTTTGGAGTATATAACGGACATTTTTGTTGTTGTTGTTTAATCAAGCTGCGATCCACTGAAAGGGTCAATCTTATTCAAAAAGAGGTAACACGCATCGCTTCAAGTCGATTCCTCGTTGTATCATGCGCACATCAGTTCAACATGTAAAAAATTTTCACGAGGGAAAGGAAATCTTCAACACTGTGATATATTCATTTTAACATATGTCTTCCGGCTTAGTCTTTCTATTTTATCCAATCTTTTCTTGACTAAATTCATCAATTTATTAAAACAACGCCTGGAGGCATAACCTTTTGATATGCGTTCAAGGAAGCCAGTCAGTCCGTACCATTTCAGTACCGACAGATCACTGGAAAGAGCAGCTAAACTAATGACACTGACCCGAAAGAGCTAACTCTGACTAACTGGTATCTGCCTAAAATGAGACTTTTCAACTAGGTTAAGAGACTTAGTTGACAAGTTCACCTTAGTTAGGTCAGCTACTTACTGCTAGCACAGTTTGCTAACATTGTTACCGTTAGCTTCCTTAGCTGTTTCGACAGCAAACAAGATTACACGTAAGAGTCTGCGCAATAAATTACATGTAAACAAAAGGTCAACATCACTCGAACATACTACAAGATGAATTAAGTCTGTGAGAAAAATAAGGTTAATTGCACTGTAATGACTAGCTAGCTAACCGCTAACGTGTTGTACTGTTACTCAACGTTTGATTCGCTGTTGCTTGTTACGCCTCCTGAGGATTTCCTGCGTCCGACTTTCATATCACTTTATAAGATCTTTACATAATGCGGTCCTCAACAAAAACCATTACCATTAGCTATATTGTAACTAGTTCAGCCATTTAGCAAAGTAAAAAGTATTTGTCCTTTAGTTCCTGTTCCTTGAAGTCATAGCCGTCCTTCAGAGCGTCTGATCCCATGATTGTTTTCCGCTGCTCGAGCTGTGATGTAGGTACACCAAAATTCTGACGACAAGCGCTGCAGCAAAGTTGTTCTGATCCGTAATGGACTCGAAAATTTAACCCCAACCCCATTATCACTACATTTAATGCGACTTCGCCTGCATCTAAACAAATCTAATGACTTAAATATGATTTTGTGGTATACTTTAAACCTACAGGTAATATACGTTATATGTATGTAATATACATTAAACATAGGGTACTGACCCAGCAAGTCACACCATGCATTGCACAGACTAATGCGGCTCGACAGTAAATAAGTTCATGGGGCAAAGTCCAAGTTTTGCGTATTTTCTAGCATTAATTACAGTTGTGCCGTTTTTTGCCCCTCAAATAGTTGACATGTTAACGAGGAAGTGGTCTTTTGATGATAACAGTAAATATGAATGTGACATATAACAACTGTATATGGTTAATACTACTGTGCTTTCAGTTCCCTTTAACCAAAGAGTTCCAGCGTGGAGGTGTTTATCATACCTGGCTCATGGTCTCTTGCCAACAGACTCCTTAAACTCTTAGCTGCAGAGTAGAGTATAACTGCGCATTACAAATGATCCGTAGAAGTAACCTGTCCCAGGAAACTCTAATCTGCTCAATTCCATCACCAAGTTAAGATAAATCGCTATGCTTGACTGATGCATAGATGAGAATTATAAAGGAATGGCACAATTGTCTACATTTGACAAAGACACTTTATTACAAACAAGATTTGTACAATTCCTTCCCAATCACTGGGCCTGTAAATTCCGTTTTTCCAAAATTATCACAAACTAAATGAAAGAAACATCAAAATATTTACAGTTGAAATAAAATTATAAAGTTCAAAATGAATTACATTGCTTAAGCAGGCGTCATAAAAAAAAAAGATTCCATACACTAAGAACTGGATCTGCCAAATGAAAATGTAATTTTTACGCAATGGTTCTCTGCCAGTATTTATACTAATACAAATTTGAAAAATGGCAATTAACATTTCAAACATGAGCCAGTGGCCTTATATATACAGAGGTGTAATGACAATGACAGAGAAACCTGTAAAATTTCACTTAAACTGACAGGAATCAGAATTTACACGTTTTATTTTCTATCATCAAAAACATAAGCAATGTATTGGATTTGTCTGAGAAGTAAAAAAGTTAACCAGCAACACAACATGACTTTAATGATGTACAAAACAGACTGCAATAATAATAATAAAAAAAAAAATGTTCCGTACAGTTTGACCTGTAAATAAGGTAAACTTCAAATCACCTTCTTGTTCTATATTACAAAAGGGTTGTTTCTATCAGTGGGAATTTTTTCCATGCAACGGTGGCATCAGTTCCAAAACGGACAAAGCACAAACTGAGCAGCTTTTAAAATTTAGTCCTGAGACAAGCATGGCAGCATTTGGTGACAAGTTTTAGAGCTGTGTGCATCCAAAGAATGGAAAAGCTCTTGATTGCTTCGGTACAAATAACACTCTTAAGCAAAGGGCTTTTTTTTCATTCAAATAGACTTGAGAAAAGGGCATCCTCTGAGTTCATAGCCTCCAAGATGTACACAATGCTGTCTATGGTTCAGCTGGAAGATTCTAATTTGAGCATGGGGACAACAGTGGAGGCAAAGGAGGGACATTTGACGAGTCCATGCATGCACAGGGGAAAAAAAACAGGGTTCGCCAAAGGGAACGCTATAACACACACAGCAAAAGAACAGATTCTATCTACATGGATTAAAGTGGATTTGCCAGCAATCCAAACAGTTTTGTTTTCTTTTGTTTTTTGTTGGTTTTTTTTTTTTTTTTTTTTTTTTTGCCATGTTTCAGTTCTGTCCAGATCACAATGAACGATCTGATAACTTTTTTTTTTTTTAAACAAAATTCCCTGTCACATATATGTTTGTGGCAAATGTACAAAGAAACATTAAAAATGGTTCAGTAACTCATTTAGGCAAGCACATGATCATTTCTACTCCTTTTTTCAACAGGTAGGCACAGTGGTCAACAGCTGGCATCCTGTCACATGACACCATATTATGAGCCTCACATTGTATTCAATCAATGGGTACAAGAAGATGGACTATTAACAATTACTATTAAATACAGCCCTCAAATCACTCCACTGACCGATTCATGTCATTGCTTACAAAACCATGGCTTGATCAGAAAACACTTCCCTTTGACATCTGTAGTTATAATGTGCAATAGCAATATAGAGGCGTGCAACAAATAGCCGATTCCAACGGCAGATAGTACACCAAAGCATGGTGAATTTTGCTTGCATCTCGCTCTGCGATTGAAGATTAGACCCTTTTTACTTAGAGACGGTGTGCCCTCTAGTGACCGTTTACGTGTATCACAGACGAGACAACGAGTGAACATGAATGCATTAGTCGCAAATATAGGCTAACAAAGTAACGTTACAGACGTTTATATTTGAAAGCACCAGTGGCAAAGCTTCTCTAACAAGGCTGTTCCATGGAAAAGACAGTGTAGTATATATACAGTTATTCCACATGAGTGAAAAGATGTTTGTGTAGTTGTAATACATTTTAAACTCTGCTTGATAATACGAAAGCAGAAAGTTAGCAATTGTAAATGGGTGAGATTTCAAAAGGTTGATATGAATGTTTTCATTGTTACTTGACCTTACTGCTTAATAATACCATTCAAAATGGTTTGGGACTTCAAGAAATGAAAGCAAGACTATGCTAGTTTTGTACACAGAGCCAAAGATGTGACCTTCATAATTATATTTGCATCTTATAAGTTGTTACAGCAGTTTCCCAGACTGACAGGCAGTGAGGTCATGAACCTGAATGGAATTTGTAATACTAATCTTTCCTATTAATAAAACATTAGTAATGTTCTATAACTAATAACGTTCCATGTCATTGCATTTAAATGAATAAACTATTTAATTTAATATTTCTGGAATTAAGCACTTTCATACTGCAAATCAGAAAATCTCTTCACAGAGAATAATTCTTATAAAGTGATATATTTTGTCTTAACATAGTAATCTTGATTGTAATTTGCATAGTTTTAAACATATAAAATACTATCAATCATCCAATGTTTAACTGAACCTGAAATTTTTTTGTGAAGTGACTTACCATAAGTAAGTAAGATTGTTTTATTCAGTACTAGAATTCATGCTCACTTCCTATTTATGTAATCAGCAAATCATTTAACCATGTAAAGATATTGAAACTTCAGTTGTATGCACACTAAGGAGAGCAAAATGACTTTTAATAGTTTTTATTGTCTGAGAAAGGTACCAGGTACCAACTTTAGCAGCACTTATGCTGTGGGTTTTGTTCTCATATATATATATATATATATATATATATATATATATATAGCTGGTATATATACCATATGTATAAGTTAGCTGATAGTGTCTGTGATGGTTGAATAGTAAACTTCTGAGCTAAAAATGGCTTGGAAGTGCAGTATGCACTTAATAAACTTCAATATGACATAATGGGAGATTTCTTTATTAATTTATTTACATCTGGGCTAATGGACTGACCAGAGTACACATATATTTGAATCATGTTCTCTCAGTCTTTACAGGATGGCAAGAGGAATTTATGATCATTCATAAGCCCTGTTCATTCTGTATTAGTGTCTTTTAAAGTGTCTGTCAATTGGCTGGTAAGCTAGTATACATGCCTTTGCCTCCGATCCGTGAAATGAAAGCTGGTACATAAGCCTTTGTGTTTGTCCACTGAAGGATAAGCTGGTATATATATATATATATATATATGCCTTTGTATTTCATCCATTGAAGGGAAAGCTGGTAGATATGCCCGTGTGTTCATTGGCTGGTAAACTGGCATGCCTCTGCCAGAGTGTAACATTTGGTTTGTTGTTTTTTTTTTGTTGTTTTTTTGTCAGACCAAGGTGCCGGGAGTAGGTCTGTCATTGCCGGACTCTTTTAGCGTCAGGTCCTGCATCTTCGAGGTGAACGGATCTTGGTACATAGAAAACTCCACTGACCTGTCAAAGACAAGACAAAAATGACAGAAATCAAATTTAGTCTCCGCTACTGCGGTACCACCCCCCCCCCCCTCCCCCCGGCTCTGGGCTGCCGGTAACTGCCCGGATCAAATTTAAGACGCCGGTTCTGGCGTGCAGAACTGCCGATAGGATGGCGCAAGCCCACATACCGTCTACCATCGGGCTGCGCGCATCAGAGAGAAACGACTCCGCAAGAAATCTTATCATACCATCACCCAGGACGGTCAAAGTCAATCAAAGCCATTCTCGTACCTTGTTCCAAAGTGCTGGAATGAGCGCTCAAAATCAGAACCGCTAACTCTTTCCCCACATTCTGCAAACATCTAAACGCATATTTGTTCTGCCAGTATCTGCTCTAGCATGGCTAAGGGGTTTTTTTAGCTGCCACACTATATTAGCGCTAATAGTGTTGGCAAATTGTTATTAAATTAGACACAGTTTTTTTTTCTTTCTTTGTACGGTCAGCCATATATCCATGCTTTGATGTGGTGTAATAGTACATTATGTCAAGATAAGTAAGAGGCTGTCACATGACAGCTTAGCTGTGAACATACTATATTCATTCACTCTGTAGGTCTCTTTGGATAAAAGCATCTGGCAAATGAATAAAGTATAAACGAATAATTGTAAACAAAATGTACAGGTTTATGTAACGGGTTTGAGGCACCTTTTAGAATGTATCTCAGAACACAAGAAATTAGATAATAAACATACATTTGTATCTCATCTCTATGTGCTTCAGACAATGTAAATGAAGAATCATCCAGCTAAAGCAGACGCTTACCTGCCATGAAGTGGGTGACCGTGGAAGGTAGCGGACTGAGGAAGCTGGGAGTAAGGGGGTTCCCCCTGCAGGGACTGGGACTGGTGAGTGAGGGGCGGCTGCGGGTGGTGGTGGGAGTTGTGCAGAGCGGCCGTGGTCCGCCTCCGGGCCGACGCCCCGTCCTGGCCCTTCCCGGCGGCCGCTTGGCCCAGGGTGTTCCGCAGGTACCAGTCTCTGAGACCCTCCAGAGCCAGAGCCTTGTGCAAGCTGCGCGTGGGGTCGTCCGGCGTCGAGGAAGCGGACGAGGACTCGGCCGGATAGTGCGGGGGCCTGTGGACCTGCGGGGGGCAAGACTGCTCGGTCTGATGATGGTAAAGACCCGCTGCGGTGGAACTGCTGGAGCCGGGCGTTTCTGGGTAAGGGGGCAGCAGTATAGTCTCTTGCTGGTGTTGCTGTAAGGGAAAGAACGGCCCGCAGGATTTGGTACGGCTCACTTTGACCCGGTGGGGCTCACCCGGCTTCCCCCGGAGCATGTGGGGGCTATAGGCTGGAGGGCCGGCGGAGAGGTGCAGAGGCTGGTTCTGGGCAAAACCGTTCATGTAGGGAGGGGGCGGGGCAGAACCCTCAGACCACTGTCTGGGTTTAACAGTGCCGTGAGTCTGCAGTCGCTGCTGCTGCTGCTGCTGCTGCTGCTGTTGCATCTTCTGCTGTTTCCCCCACACATAGTCCAACAGGATCTCATTGTAGCCCTGACCCCCGCCTCCTCCTCCTCCTCCTCCTCCTCCTCCTCCTCCTCCTGACCCCCGGCCGCCCACCGACGAACGCACCCGGCTCAGCTCGGTGTGGCCGTTGACGTGCCGCTCGGGGCTGCCGCGTTGCGCTTGCTTCAGCCGGCCGTCGGTAAGGGCCTCGGAGCTCTTGTAAGGGCCGCTCCTGACGGGCATGACCTGCCTCTGAGTCCCCTCGTCCACAGACACGCTCCGGTCCAGCAGGGCCTCCGAACTGTTGCTGCGGCGAGTCCGGGCACTGTACTGGCAGCCTCCCTGCTCATATGACCCTGAGGAAGTCCCCTCCTGGGACGGATGAGGCACCACCAGTGGAACCTCTGGATTGTCTGACCACTGCTTCGCCGCAGTTCCGCTCGACGCGTCTGACCTGGAACAGGGAGGACCAGAAAAAGTGAGAAAAAAGGCCATGAAAAGACACTGACTTAGCAGCAGAAGCAGAGGCAGACGTACACCTCACAAGTAAACAGACTCTTCATTTTCCCCCGTTGACTATACATCTCAATGGCCGCTTGTGTTACGCGGTCAGAGGGACAGGCGGAACTACAGACGAGGCTGTTAACTTAACTGAATTTAGTTTGTGCTGAACCACAGGGACACAAAAAAACCTTAAGTGCAGCTGGCAGACAGCATCCATTACTCCATTACATTGTTTGTTTTTTAACGGTAATCGAATCACAATTTCAGTGTCGCTATCAATTTCACAGTGATGGCCTTAAAGAGGCATGTTTTTGGATAAGCGTTCAAGGCTGCTCAATGGGGGATAGCTCACCTGATGTGGGCATTTGGGGGCGGGGGGCGAGATAAAAGCGGGGTTGCGGGTACACTTCTGCCCTCCACGTTTGACATACTCCTGGGGAGGGTGCGACTCGGACTGGGGAGGGAACATGGAGAAGATACGACAATTTTATTACTTGTGTTTTGCAACCGTTCATAACGTTTACAGTTTTACAGTTGTATTATGTTTGTATCATACGGAACAATAAGAAGAACATTTACGCTGCTTATTATTGGGATTGCTTATTATGTACTGTGGGGGAATATTGTCCATCATAATACAATGGATATAATAGATATTACATTCAGTGTATTGCACTAACTAGTATTCCTCGCAGTACCTTCCAGATCCTCTAGCACTACACCGTACAACAGATTATATATATGTTTATATATGTGTATGTTTCTATATCTATATCTCTATATCTCTATCTATCTATCTATCTATCTATATATATATATGTGTGTGTGTGTGTGTGTGTGTGTGTGAGAGAGAGTGTGTATGTGTAGGTATATATAACAATGCAGCCCATAATGTCTGTGTTGGATCCAGATTTCTAAGTAAAGAGAACGCACGCTGGCATTCTGGAACACGAAGAATGAGACTGCCTGCTGTGCCCTAAAAACAAGACCGGAAAATTCCACGGAGAGACTCTACCTGGCCGAACTGGCCACAGAGTTTCGGCGCGTCCTCATCTCGTAATAGATCTCGACGGGGGACAACTTCCGACAGAACCTGCTGTCTGGGCTCCCCGGGGCCAGCCGAGGGCGGGAGGGGGACAGGTTGTCAGAGGTCTCCTCTGAGAAAGAGGGAGAAAGGGAGCGAGAGAGAGAAAGAGGGAAGGAAAGAGAGAGAGGGAGAGAGTGAGAGAAAGAGAGGGAGCGAGGTAGGGATTAGTGTAGTGAGTGTTAGTAATGGGTTTCTCCACGTCTCCAGTGATGTGAACGTAATGTCGGCCCATGCTGGGTCCTTCTGTCCTCTCAGCTTACCATTCTCCTGGCTGGTGGAGTCTGACATGGAGCTGCTCTCTGATTTCACTGTATTGTCTGTGGACACATACATATTTATACAAGATTATTAGATAAGATTAATTATTGTTCTTGTGTAAGATTAGACACCGGTTGTCATAAAAAGAAAGCACAACCCCAAACACACACACACACACACACACACACACGATGAAGGGAACAAAGGCAAAACAGAGCACAGCTGACTGACACTGACGTAAAAACTAGGCTGAGCAGATTGCCAAAAGAGAGACAATGTTTTCAAGCGTTTCAGTCAATGGCATTTCAGCGGTAATCAATTTGCATGAGGATCAAATCTCCCACAGATTAAGGGTTGTTTGCGCGCGAGTGTGAGTGGTGCATGCGAGCATTTGCGTGTACGTGTGCGTGTGTGTGTGTGTGTGTGTGTGTGTCTCCGTCTGTTTTTGTTTCTGTTTTCTCCAGTTTGTATGCTGTCAGCTCTAGGATAATAAGAGGAAAAGGGTCCAGTTACTCAACATTTCCTCCCCTTGCTCTCTCACAATATCCTGCTTATCTAAAGTGCACCTCCTTCCAGGGAGTCAGTGACTGAACTGACCTTTCCTACATGAGAACCTCACATTACTTCTACCACACACACACACACACACACACACACACACGCTCTCTCTCTCTCTTTCACCGAGATCCCTACGTTCCCATGCTCTGACAATCAACCCCCTACCTGCTGAAGTCATCTGACTTATCATAAACCACGTATCCTGTCTCACTGTACGTCGCGTCTGTTTTCCTTTGGGCTGAGCCACTCAATCCTTAGACACACAGAGATCAAAGGCCTAACAGTATTGGACTGGAGCTAAATCCTGTGAGCTCTTCACTAAAGACTCTGGCAGCTGGGTTTAGCCCGTGTAATGAGCTGGGAACAGGGGAAGGAAGGTTTCGGGCGAAGGTTTTTACCTGTGTGGCATCCCCGGTGAACGGTCCTCTTCCCGTGGGTCGGATGCTGATCTGGGTCCGTGTGCCGTCGAAGGGCGCCGCTGAACAGAGTTTTCTTCGTCTTGCGTTGGGACGCGTCTTCCTCCTAATACACGCAAATCGCATTACAGCGATACAGCAAACAAGAGGCCGGTGTGTAAACGTATCTAAGCTTACTTTTTAATATTAACGTTACTCGCCGACAATTTGTTCGAAAATGGACGTACCTCGCCTTTTGCGTTATGTTTGGCGCCGTGGCGAGACGCACCGATTCGCCGACGCACGAAGGGAGGTTTTTCTCCTGCTTCTAGCGGAAATTCTTTGGGAAGCTCCCCCGTCAGCTCCTGCAGGAGTAAGCAACAAAAACCAGTCTTGAATTTCCACGGACAAATACAAATATCGCCGTCTTTGTAGCGCAGGGTTTTCAGATGGTCTTTGCAACACGTACACTGGACCCCAGTACAGATGTGTTCTGTTGCAGCGCGTACTTCAACATATATTTTTAAACATTAATATCTGAAACCGTGCATTTTACTTTTCCATATTTTAACTACGTGACCCAGATCAGTCACTCTCAATGAGGTTCCAGTCACACCACCGACTGAAGGCGTGTGTTAAGCCTGATAAGAGCGTGTCAAGAATTGGAGCCTGTTCGGCCCATGGTCTCCACAGTGTTCTGCTGTGGTTATCTCTCAGCATACAGCAGAGCAGAGCAGAGCAGAGCAGAGCAGAGGCAGCAGGCTGCGGTAATGAGGAGCGTGTCCGCGTCCGTTAGCCTGAGGCGGGGGACGGTAATGATACGAAAGGGGACTGACCGCCTCCTGCAGGCACAGGCGCTTGAGTTCGGCCAGACGAGTGCTGAGCAGCGCCTGTAGACTCCTCCGTCGCTCCTGCAGTTCGCACATCCGCTCGGCGCGCTGCTTACTGTCCTGACAGCCCTGCAGCTCTGCATGGGCGCGCGTACACACGCACACGCGCGCACACACACGCACACACACACACACACAAACACACACAAACACACAAACACACACACACAAACACGGTGTAAGGATACATGTGACTTATAAAAATTATTTGTGAGTAATTTAATACACAGACTGATGATTTTCGTGAAACACGTATATATTAAACCAGATCAATAACTGACATAAGATTCTCCTAGTCTGTCTTTTTTATTATTATTATTTACTATGTATTGCAGAGCAGTTCTCACCAGGTCCTGTGATCAGGTGACTTTTCACCTCCATGTCATGCGTCTCCCGTGTGACCTCGCTCCCTCCTGACTGTGGGTTCAACTGCACGGATACAGAGAAGCTCTTAGAAACTGTTGTTGTGCCTCCCGTAGTTACCACGACGATACCTGAATCACACCGCCTCTACTAAACTGTCTCTTCATGTCTTTAAAAGTCCACAGCCTCTTACCTTCCAGCTGTAGTCATACGTGCTGCAGTGGTTTGGGCTCGTGGCCATTCAGCAGAGGCTGCTGAGGGCGGTGTGGTTTGCCGTGATGCAGTAACACAACAGGCCTGAGTGGGGAGCCACTGTGCTGGGCGCTCAATGCTGCTCAAACGCGGTAATCTGAAAAAGCACAACAAAGCACACTGAACCACCGTTGCTAACCCACACATAAGGGCACAAACTGAAAGATTGCTTTTGATGACAGTACAAATAAGTGGACCAGATCAAGGGCAGAGCGGCGTAGAATGTAACAGAGTTGACACGGATGTTGGCTGTAAAAACACGAGCGTACAAGCATTAACCGTTTGACCGCGCCGCGCAAGCCTAGCCAAATTTTATCTTCGTCCTAGTATCGACAGTGAAAACATTAAAAAAGAAAAAAAACAGGAAAACTTCAGACTATTTCTCATAGCTTCTCTTTAAGAAGGTTTTAAAAGGCCGGTCTTTGATCAAATTCTTTCTCACTCGGAACATTATTAATACATTTGAGTCGTAGATGATGCACAATTCTTGTGAGGAGAAGGCTGTTTTTGAAAAACGGCATTGATCCTTTAAAGGAATCTGTTAACAAAGTAGATTGCTATCGTTTGAGAGGAGCATTCGAATTATGTTGGATGCAGACATTTCTTTCAAGGTTTGAACTACATCTCCCTTTTTTTTTTCCCAAGCACATGGATGTGTCTGTGAGAACTGGGAGCAGGAAACCGAGAGTGGGGGAGGAAATGGCCTGGAGGGGGGCGGGGGGGGGGGGGGGGGGGGGTGAACGAGGGAAACAGAAAAGGGAGGCTCGGACGAACCAATGAAAACAATACGGCAACCAGGATGCCAACTACACACACTCAAAGGGCACACACACACTCACACACACACACTCACACACACATACACGCACAGACATACACACACACAGACATACACACACCATTTCCCAAGATTACAAAAGCACCAGACAATGAAGGAAGGAGTTAAAAAAAAAAAAGAATCTCAGTGTTGTGTTTTCATGGGCATGTGCTGAACACCACTTCCTGCAAAACACACTCCTGTTTCGGTGCCAAATTGCAATTTCACCTCATTCTATCATTTTTCTTTTGCGGTCAACCAAACTGAGAGGAGTCATTCACAACCATTCATCGTCTCAGCATAAATAGTACACGCGGTCTGCAGTACCGTAAAGAACAGATTTGTCTTAGGATATGCACCGATGACGAGTATCCGAGAACTAAAAAGCAAAAAAACCCCTAACAACAGGGAATTAACCAAACAAAAGCTTAGCATAGCCCCGTCTTAGATCTGACAAAGAGACACGTGAAACAAAAGGCCAGCCAACGAAACAAGAACAGAAGACAGCATGACATCAGAAATATGTTGGTATTTCACACGACCCAGGTATTACCAAAGAGCACAAACAAGCGTACAAAAACAGACAGGCACGCACGCACGCGCGCACACACACACACGCACAGACAGGTCAAAGGAGGGCCAATTGAAAGTAAGACAGCTGACAAGCAGAAGACAAACAAACACATGTTGGTAGAGTAAACATATGTCCCGGTGGATGTCTCCGTTTATTTAGTGTAGGATTTCGACAAATGGGAAAGTGCTGTCGGACAAGGGATGATGCAGCCCCTGGTCTTAACAGCACGGTGTGGGAAACCGGTGTTTAACTGAGACATACGTGTCATCCATTACACTTGGCATCTCTGGAACCTCTGACTGTTGTCCAGAGAGTAACCTCAGAGGTAATTCATATGAATCAGCTAGATTTCTAGTTATTTACTTAGTTAGCTCTTCAGTTATTATTGCATAGTATACCGTTACCATAGTGATAGGGTCTTGATTCGGGCTTAATAATAATTGCTTTTATTAAACGTCTAACATGGTCAGATTCTGAGCGGAAAAAACGCAAACAGACATTTAGAGTATTAAAACCATGATATTTGAAGGCTCTGGAGAGAAACACAAACAGAGTGAGAGAGAGAGAGAGAGAGAGAGAGAGAGAGAGGCGCAGTCCAAACAGGAGCATGTGTCTGCGAGGCACCCAGAGCGAAGCAAATGGCAGGACAAATGGTCGGCCGTCCACACGAGTCTCGCCAGCATTCCGGCATCTTCTCTCACGCATGTCACAGCTTGCCTCACTGCTCCCTTAAAGATGTCGTATGTAGAAGAGGTCTGTCCATCTCTCTCTCTCTCTCTCTCTCTCTTTGTCTCCCCCTCTCTCTCTCTCTCTCTCTCTCTCTTTGTCTCCCCCTCTCTCTCTCTCTTTATTTCTTTCTCTTTTTTCTGCTATTGCTTTCTTGACTGATTCTGGCAACACCGCCTCTGCCATTTAATGTAATTTTAACATTTCAGATTAGAAACAAAGCGGTTTTAGTTTAGTTTTCCGCGCTTGAGACTTCATGCCAGTTCCTTCTGGGAGAAACTTCACTCAGAATCTTTCTTTCTTTCCTGCAGAAAACAAAAGTGAGAGCTCAGCGCATTTTTTTTTTTTTTTTACCCTCCCTCCCTGGACTCGACACGACCCCTGCGGTCCCACGGGGTCTGACAGACAGGTCCTCCGCGCTGGCTGTAATTAATCCCTCTCTAACGAGGAAATGTGGACACAGCTGCATTTCCACCTCATTGCGTCTCTGAGACCAACAGGTCTCGCTTGTTGCCGCGGTGTGAATATCAGAAACGCAGAAAACTACCGGTATATATAAAAATACTTTGATATGTTGAAACTTGCACTCGAGAGCAATCAAATGAAAACAATTGAGGAGCCTTCGTTTTTGCCAGCTCACATCCTCAGTCACCAGATTTCGTTAATGCAGCCGCAAAGGGTGGAATGCTGTCAAATGGAGGCATCTGTGGTGCCATGATAAACCCTTAATACATGAAGGTCAATGGTGGCCAAATGGTGTTTTCAACAGCCAAGTTCCTACAGTTCTTTGGCGCCTTTCAGTCACTGCTGATGGTGCGATAGCCACCTCCCACACTCACACATAGGGGAGCGTTCACACTAAGCTGGTTACGAGCTAATAACACAGTGGAACTCACTTCACTCATTTGGTGAGTTCCACCCACTACTACAGTTTGAGCAGATAAAACGCGTCTTCTGTCTATAAACAACTAGTAACAATCAAAAACGAACCTCCCTTTACTTCTTCTATTGATATGGAGATTAAAAAAGTCACGCCGTGCCCATCTTTTCTTATGTATATTTGACCAAAGCGTCAAATTACTCCAAAACACTCATGGGTTTGTTTATGGACAATTTGAAGTAATTTGAAGTTAAAAAAAAAAACCTAAATGTAATTGTCCTCTTAATTCAGACTGTATTGTCGTGTCGAGGGAGTGACGCACGCAACAAAGAGCAGTAAATGAGACACTAAAAGACGGGTTAAAAAAAAAGAAAAAGAACCACGCCTTTACGAATCTCCCGTGAGCTCCACAAGCGCTCATCCCTCCCTTGCGCCTGAACACGCGCGAGTCTCGACCTTAACCGTACATGCAAGTCTGATAATACCACTGAGGATCTTTCAACCCACAATGCCAGATTTAACGCAAACAGCTTCTCTGGATGCAGATCTGAAAGAAAAAAAAAAAAAAGCTATGGCGAGTCAAACATCTAGGAACAGCTGCAGTGTTGTAGAAATTCGCGTGTTTTTTTTTTTTTTTTTTCGACTTGGTCAGTTTCAGTCCAGTCAAGGGGTGACACGGTAAAGCTTCGGTCTAGCTTTAGAAACACGCGACGGAGAGAAAGGAAAGGGGAAGATCTGGTTCGCACCTTTTCTGCTCTCTGCCCCGCCACTCCCTAACCCTTCATCATCCATGGGCAGGAGCCCAAAAACCTGCTCTCCTGGCCCTTTTTTCCCACAGCGGGCTGGGTGGAGGGCACACTTCCTTTGACTGGCAGCGGCAACAGCTCCAGCCTGGAGGCGCAGAGGGGCCGACAGCAGACGGCAGATGGCTGGAGCATACGGATCATCTCCTTCTGTTCACTATTGCTATCGACCCCATCATTAAATAACATTTCTGCTTACTGATCAAGTTCGGAATTTTTTTTTTTTTTTTCAGGTTTCACATCAAATGGCTTAACAGAGCCAGCCACGTTGGTTACCTGCGTACAGATGTACGATGACATTTTCCCAGCTCTCTCACTTCATAATAAACTCATAAATACGTAATAAAAAACTGACATTCTAATGCAGTGATATACAAGGTGT
The DNA here is from genome assembly GCF_902362185.1 of Chanos chanos. Lineage (NCBI taxonomy): Eukaryota > Metazoa > Chordata > Actinopteri > Gonorynchiformes > Chanidae > Chanos > Chanos chanos. Next base: position 9,862,732 of record NC_044503.1, on the reverse strand, counting down.
ACAGAGCTGCACTATTAGTGCTAAGTTCCACAGTGGGAGTATGAAAAACATGCATGAGATATTCGGCAAAAAGAACCCATCACCTGACTTACAAATGCTCGGCATCCTTCAGCATCACAATGAAATCTAAAAAGAAGAAAGAGTGTACGGATGACTATACACAAACAGAGCTTGTACACGGTTTCGAGAGAGAGCTAACACTGTACTGTGAAAAGCCACAAGGTAGAGCAGGCCAGTGTACATCTCAAGTCATGTGATAAGTTCATCAAAGCAAAGTGAATTTGACAGACAAACGCTACACTTCTCGGCAGCGTCACAGCAAGCAGGGTACTTCTTGAACGTAGACAGAGGAACAGAGAGTGGGTATCTTTCCCTTTTTATTCCAGTGTTTAGCAAACTGTACCATCTCTTACTGATGAACACCACCTTACACTACACACATTTCCGTACCAAATGAATTCCAGTACGTAGTGGATCCAATAAAATATCTTAGTCATTCAGTAAAAGCTTTGAACTTTCAGTGTGATTTCTCATAACGTTAATTTGTCGGGCAAAATCATTGTCGGTAAACTGTGCAGCAGTTATCTACAATCTTGAGGCAATACACCACTGTATATTGAATGTAATGCATGGGATTTTATGTGACATGAGTTCAGGTCATGAAAGAATCAGGAACGAAAATCACAGTCATCCAACGGTGAGACTGAAAGAGACTGAGCTCAGCGTTAAATCTTGAGAGGGAAAAAAAAACAAAACAGTAGTTTGTGAATTCCGCAATCAGCTTTGATGTCTTATCTTTCTAAACACATCTGTATCTAAATAAAACTTATGGGAACTGATTTAAGTCAGGTGCCGGTTCAGAAAGGGTGCCCCATGGGGGACAGCAGTAACTACCTGCACATCTGGCAGGCACATGCTCCCAAACATCTCCCCTTTGTCTGGAGGCAACGGATGGTAGAAGGAGCTTACAACCCACAGCTACACGCTCAACAAACCACAACACACACGCATTCCAAAACACCACCTTGCGCCTGCGGTCTTTAAAAAAAAAACAAAAAAAAAAACAGGTACATCGCCAGACTTCATACAAATATTCTGTTCTAAATCACAAAGGATACACAACATCTGGATGTTTCAAAGGAAAAAGGATATCGGTTAAGAACCGCTCCACCGAATCTACAGTATATAAGACAGCAAAGGGGATTCAAAAATCCATTTTGTTAGTCGATGCTCAAATCCAGTGGTCATAGCACTGGATAAAAGTCCTAGAGGAGCTTTGAATTAATATCTGCTCCAGTAAGAAGCCACAGAATATTTCATGGAAGTGTATTACCTACTAATGTTAGGATACAAGGATAAAGCCAAACGCACTGATGGAAAAAGCTATAGCTGCTGCTTTAGAGTTGAAAAAAAAACAAAAAAAAACAAAAAACAAAACAAATAGTGAATGTAAGCGATAAGGTGGTGGAAAATGGGCTTGAATTTGCAAGAGTAAGGCAATGACACGAGCTAAATCTATAGAGCCCTGCACCACAGTTATTAAACACAGAGATCATTTAAAACGAGTGCAGTACAGTGAGAGCAGCTGGAATCACATGGATGCAAATCTGTGCTGATTTGAATATTTAAAGCCAGCAGGAAGGATTTTCTTTGTGTTTGTGTGTGTGTGTGTGTGTGTGTGTGTGTTTGTGTGAGTGTATGTGTGTGTGTGTGTGTGTGTGCGTGTGTGTGTGTGTGTGTGTGTGGTGGGGGTGGGTGGGTGATGCTGAAAGAGCCCTTTCAAAAATTTTGGCCCATCTTTGATCATTTCTAAACCACTGGCAATACGCGCGACAGAACACAGTCAATCTCACAAACAATCATATCATTTCAATATAATCCTCCACGCAATCCTCTTCACAGAGAGCTTTGAGGATGCAGCATGACAGCGTGTATAAAGAGCAGTTGGTGAACTGAGCTTTTGGGCGAAGTCCTCCCGGGTTTGTCTGAACTACAGGCATCAGCTGCATTTCGAGCAGACTTCAGCACTACAGCCTGTGCTCGACTTTGCTCTTACCATCCAAATCAAACACCGTTAGTCTGGGGAAATTATTTAAAAAAAAAACAAAAACTGCTGGTCCCACTGACTGAGTGGAAATCAAGTCTGTCAATCTGTATCGCTGACGGAAGGTGATGAATTCAGAGTCAGCACCGACCAAACCTATGACATCATTCTAGGAAAAGGAAGACGCGCTGAACCCTGGTGAGAAGGAGAGATAGCAGATAATGATTTTGTCTGATTGAATCAGGTCAGTTTCCCGAAGTGTTTAGCAACATCGCTTAATACAAGTTGCATTATAACAAGAAGAAAAAAAAAAAAGATGAACTCTGATAACTTAGGGTATCTTGTCCATTCAGATGGAGAGTAAGACCAAATTCCTCACACCCCTGATCAGATCAAAGGGAAATTAAAACAAAGATTAGAGACTGATGGGGCCAATTCTGAATAAAAAGCTTTGTGCATCAGAGTATTCAAGCAGACTGAAAGCAACATTTATCTCAATTACACAAGTGGTTGTCAGACTTGCTACAATTATTCTCAAACCAAATTGACAGTTTCTTGATGAAATATATTATGTGCATTTACCTCAAGCTTAAAACTGAATATCTTAATAATGCCTGTGTATTTACATGACTATTACACAGTTGTTTCTGTGTAAATACATATTATGATCCAGTGTTTGGTTTAACACTGCAGTCTGCATGAATAAAAGTAGACAAACATAATAAAGGCAAGTACTGAGTAACTATTGGTGGTCACTATTTAAAAATATTTACTAAGAAAAAAGTTACTTGTTCATTGCAGCTGAGGTGAACATGTTCATACAATGATCACTTTATTCACTGAAATACCACTTTTACATAATCTCTCTCTTATTCTATGGGGATTTCCACAAGCACCAGAGCAGTTCCTCAGTCAATCATTCCACTGTCAACCAGCTCTCTCTCTCTCTCTCTCTCTCTCTCTCTCTCTCTCTCTCTCTCTGTGTTTTAGATGCAGTAGGAGCAAACAATCAGAGATAAGTTACAGGGAAACACGATATAACCATCAATAAATCAACAGACAAGCTTGCAATGCTCGCAAACCAAGACAGCAGTAAAGTCAAAGTGATATAGTTCTTTGTTGTTGTTGTTGTTGTTGTTTAATGTCTCAAAGGAGTCCTTAGCGAGAACATTCGCATTACTGTTGGTTAAGACCACGGCGCCAGAATGCTACTATGTACATAGCATTTGGTGGCTCCATGATGAAGGGCAGCTGGTAATGAAAGGAAGGATGCCCAAGCTTACCACTGTTCGCTGTGTGGATCAGTCAAACCTCTTAAACCAGGCAGACATGAGGGCTTCATAACTGCTACTATATTACAGAGGACAAGAAACCAAAAATGGCTAGCAATTTTTGGTTACTTACAGAAAGCTGCATGAGATGTGAGGAAACATCTATTTGAATTCATCTCATTTTTAACATGCTGATCTAGCAGTGTAATACAGGAAAGATAATTATTCTCCTTGACAGCAATGAATGCAACTATGCCAAAGATCAGAGACAGAGATACAAAACAATAGCATTCACTTCATTTGAACGTTGCATACCTGCTACAGCATACATATCTACTTTACTGATACCTCTCTGCACTGTTTTATTTTTTACACTTGGGAGTCAAAATTGGTGTTAAATAAACGGATGACGAAGCAGGAAATGCCTGTGAGAATGTACTCATTAACCTGTCTGATAAACTGACTGATATGACCTCAGCGACAAGACATACACGGAATGAGCTTCCTGACAGAGCGATTCTGTGTTCATCAGCTGGACCTGGCTGTACAGACAATAGAGAGGCTGGTTTCTAGGTAGCTCTCCAAACACTTTAGTAATCTACTTGCCACTGGGCAACACCACACTCCCTACATGACCTAAATGACCTGGCAAACATGCAGCGATCTCCAGGCCTGAGTCATAATTGCTAAGTGATGCATTGTTTCCTGCAAGATAACTCTTAAAGAGGATCTTTTACCTGCTGGGAAACATACCAGTATGACAATTCAGGATTAACAAGAACATTCACTGAACAGGAACAGGAGTATGTCTCTTTACTTTGATATGCATTCAATTCAGCGGTTGACATGCGACGGACAATAAGGTTGTCTCAACTTGATACAATACACTGAAACACTGAATGATAACTTATCAGTTCATCATTCTCAAATCATTCTTAAAACCTAAGTATTCAAAGCAACCACCTCAGCTCGACAAAAGACATTTTTGCTGATCTGTATCTATGTACGTAGACAAAGGACATGTACTCTCTCTTAAGGACTAAAAACATGAGCGAAAAGGTAATGAAATGCTGAAAGCACGGTTTAATCTCCAGGACTGGCAATGAGAAGTCTGGCATTGTTCAAAGACGGGCAGTACACAGATGTATCCTGTACTTATAACCTGTACTTGTACTCATAACGCTGATCTGTCAAAGGATGATGTGCTAATATCTCATGCTATGACGCATGTCCGAGTCATAATGAGAGCGAAACGACTCCAAAAAAGAAAAATACACAGTTGTGGTAAATTTTTAACCAAAATCTAAACTGCAGAAGTCATTAATGTTTTGCATCAAACATCACTTTTGAACGTTAAGTTAAAATACTATCATTGTATTCTTTGAATTATTACTTTCAAATTCCTGTTCTAAGAAGTGTTAAAAGTCACTTACCTTATCGCACGTGAATGCACATTGTTTTCCAAATCTCAGAGGAGGTAAACTAACGAGGTTTAAGCAAGTTCCGTAACAGGAAATCTCCCAGCGTTACTGTGGCAGGTATAAATGGTCCTTAAGTTATATTCTGTCAGCCAAGGCAACACAGTGAACGACATTGCTCAGCCTGTGAGCACTCTGAGAAAAGAGCGACTTAATTAAGACGAGCGCTCGAACATTAGTCTCCTAACACAAGTTTGGAGTTTCTGTTCTCTCCAGCCCAGCCTCAAGGCGCACAGCTGAGCCATCGAGACTTGACTCTCCACTCAGGTTAGCAGAAGTCCAGCACTAGGAGGGGCTAAACCAACTATCGCATGCGAAAAAAGAGAGGGGGGGGGGTGAGAATATCCCAAAATAAGATTAGGATTTAGACTATTATTTGGAACCTGTCTAAGCAAATAATGTAGTAAAATTATTGTTTTCCGTATCATCGCTTTCTGAATCATCTAACGTGAGGAATACTCTTCACTTTGTCGAAGTTCGACTTTTTAAGTGGCCGGGGCAGAATGAGGTGATATTGCTACAGCGCAATCATAAGTTGGATATTCTTCTTTTCGTTTAAAGTGCCTCCGCTGAGATATCAGGTATCATACAAACATAAATGGACAACTTCAGCTGACTCATATAACTGTTTGTTTACTCAACAGACCATTTACAGTGATGTTCAGGTGCTGAACAGTGATCCCTCGTTAATTTTGTGTGTGAAAGCTGAGAGCATGTTTCGACTGCTTCCACTGATCTCCAGGGAGTGAGAGCTGAAGCTTCATTTGCAAACCAATGGCTGCGGCATTGCTTAAAACTAAGGCGATCTATTCACATTTAAAGGATGTCCTCCAAATGCTCTAGAGTGTTGTCCGCGACCCAGATTTCTCTCTCGTTTTACATGTTATGCTCTGGTTGAGCGCAGGCTCCATGTATACACGGTAAGCAGTGTTTAAAGCTTTGTGTGCCTGCGTCGAAGACACTCCCAGCGTAATAAATTCACATTGTCACAGATACGGTATTTACTAATTCACAAATCAGTAAATAGCATCACAATTCACCACTAAAACCACAGTGGGTGTTTAGAAAGAGCTTCCCATGTACAGTAATACTTAAGCAACAGATCCAAAATATTAGTAGATATTCAGCGTGAACTGTTTCAAGGATGTCCAGGGTTCCCCCATCATTCTAATTTGCCACAAGTGGGTGATAAACAGCTTTCATTAACACACCAAAAGATTGTGTGTGTGTGTGTGTGTGTGAGTGAGAGAGAGAGAGAGAGAGAGAGAGCATGCAAGCAGGCTTTGAACATTTGTAATGAAAATAATATCGTCTGAAGTGTGTTGATCTATTAAATGTGTTTCCCTTTCATGTATCATAGCAATCTGCTCACATTCTGAGCAACATATTTAGTGTTAGATTTACAAAGTCCTGCTGTCTTGGCCGATTTGACTGGACTTCACTTCGTGTCTTCCAAAGGTTTTGAGACAACTGCTAATTACTTAAAACTGCAGCACAGCCAAGAAATGATCAATGTGTGCATACAATGGGTCACATCGTAGTCTTATATGTCTGACCGCAAATACTGTGTTTTTGCGTGCCAGTAAGGTACTGGGAGCTGGTTTGTTTCACACTGTCATCTGGGATTTGCATCAGAGAAAAGTTCTTCAGGTTAATTTCAGCATGTGAGTTTGAATCAGGGGAAGTTCAGCTGGGGATCAGAACATTAAAGTGCATCTCCGGCCCTTCCTGGAATTCTCCATGGATTGGGGGCAGATTCTCATGCAGGGGAGGAGGGGGAGAGCGGCCCAGCCCCTTCCCCAGCTGCCCTGCTGGGTCTGAACTCTGCAAACACTCGTCATCAATCACACAACGCAACGTGGAGCTACATCAGACCCATCAGCTCAATAATACCGGACCACGTATAACAGATCACATGGATTTCGTGGCTGACAGGTTCCATTAAAATAAAATATCTTCGGACAAATTGATCAAAATGTCATGTGCATGGTTATTGTTGATATCGACCTGGCAGTAACCATGCACAGAATTGTTTTTAAAGCCATAGTACAGTAATCTCTCTCTCTCTCTCTCTCTCTCTCTCTCTATATATATATATATATGTATACACATACACACCTATATATAACTTATATATTTACATGAGGCGAAATCTTTAATCTTTGATTAAATGCATGACACAACAGCAGGCTCTCTGACAAATAAGAAAGTTGCAAAAGCTGAAGAGAAGAGTGTGTAGTGGAGACAGAGGAAAAAGAAAGTAGTGAGTGAAAAGGCCCAAGACAACACGAAAGTGTAAAACAAGGCGAGAGCTGACTGGGGTGATTCAGGAGCCAAATGGAGATGTTTTAGGATAGGTGCCATCTGTTTAAAAGATTGTGACATAAAATGGATCACATCCCCTCCCCACACAGGTGTTTACCATTAGGTGAAGTCTGAAATGCTACTTTACGGCAGTGAAATCCTCCTACACTTATCACTCCGAAGCGCAACACAAAAGTTCAGCATTGCTGGTTGTCAAATTACCCAGACGTCTTAGAAAAAAAAAAAAACAACACACTGAAATGCCAGAATAACCTTTAGTCTTTCAGTCATATGTATCGAGTGCAAAGTCTCAGCTTCACATTTGAAAAGTGCTATCTATCTGCATGAACACACTGACTAGCTAGAGGCTATGTGGGGTTTTTCACTGTTTTGATAATGTCCTTGGTGTTGGCACGAGATAAAACAGACATTTTGAGCCGTATTATCCATGGACTGAAAAGCTGACAACTATTTATCTTCAGTTTAAATCCTAACACCACAGTTGTCCATAACAAGAGTTTTGTGAAGTTGTTATACGCTTGTTTTTTGTTTTTTTTGTTTGTTTGTTATTTCTGTAAGCTATAAGCAGTGTATATGAGAACTTTTCTCAGAGCAAATCTTTAGACTTCTCTAGAGTCCTTTCTAGGACAAAGGAAAGACAGAAACCTCTTTAAAAGTCAAGAGTTCATTTTAACAAGGGAGATTTACAGAGGTTTAGACAATAGCACCATAGTAGCCAAGTGCGGAGAGAAAACTTCTCCTAAACATTTCAGGGTGGGGTTGAAGGGGGGGGGGGGGGGGGGGGTTTAGGGATCTCTGCAAACAGCTGATCCTGACACATTTAAAGCTGTTCCTTTAGGTCTGAGCCAGTTGGCAGCATCTCCTCTTCCACTAAAGCCTCTCCTGCAGTAATCCAGAGAAAACCTCTGAAAATCAGAGACTCTCCTCTCCTCTACATTAATCCACCGCTTGTTCAAACTCGCAGGGAGCAAAACGTCCGCCTCAGATATGTGGTCACATTACAGTGGGTGCCATTATTACTCCACATGCCCAGTTTTAAGTTTGCCACCAGCACCTGACATTAAATTTTTTTTTTTTATTTTAAGCTTTTGCAACTTCATTGTCCACACGTTTTGTTTTAATATGATAACGCTTACTGCCCCTTGTTACCGAGATAACATCAATGTGCATGTCAAAGAACGGCAAAATATTTTGACGTACAATAAACATGTCATAACTTTATATATATATAAACAGCGTTGCAGCATTTTTTGTGAATGCCCAGAGTACAGTTTAAAGTGACAGGTTCTTGAAATAGAACCGTGTTACGTCGCCCTTTCCTGAGAGGTAACAATGGTGGAGGCTTTTTAGGACTGCTGCTGTAATCAGATTACATAATGACTAATGAAGGTAGGCAACGGCTGTGAACGTTGTTGGTCAAGCCCGTCTCAGGGTCACAGCGTCCAGGTTGTACTTCCTCCCAATAGGACCATGTCCCATACAGGATGATAGACATACCCGTAGTCATCAGTACAGCCCAGAACATACTTTCCTGCCTTTCCTGTAGTCAAGCCTACTATAGTTCACAACTTAATGACTTATTCCACTAAGGATTCTCTCTTGTGTAGACAATAGCTTGTACTTTTCCAGAACTTGAGTATCTGTATGTACTAAGAAGAGCAATGAACTTTCAAATCCGATTTGCATTTGTGTGTGGAATTCACATTTGTAAACCGTTTTATTACAATATAAAGAGCAAAGCCCAATCACAAGATTTATCTGCATTAGCACCGAGTTCTCGTTAAGTAGTCATTTCAAGGAATGCGTTAGAGTCTGGAATTTAATAGAGTAAATGTCTTATAATCTCTTCTTATAAGGGGAGATCCAGAGTACAAATTTGCAACAAGCTCATTCAATCTGCCGCCTGAATAGCCCCTAAGACCTTTGTGTTACTAGATTAAAGAGATTGATAGCTGGTCCGTACAGACAATAATTGCAAAGGAAGTGCTGAGGTCATTTTTCTGTCATATTAGATCAATTAGTGAAAATGCATTTGCATTGTCAGACGCACGGTTAATTATATTGCGTCGTGTGCCGTAAAGCTGTCGGCGAGGTCCATTCATCTTGTGGGTAAATATTCAGATGATTATTTAATGCGCTGTCCTGTTGCCCCTGGTCGGATTTCACGCTCCGACTGTCTGCTTTTCTAAGAGAGTCGGGCCTGTTGGTAGTCTGCGCTGGCTTGTGAGCAGAAACTTCAAACAGCATGCCTTTTTTTTTTCTCTCTCTCTCTCTCTCGCTTGCTTTGATATGAGACGGGAGGAGCTCATGTTGCTGAGCAGAAAAACCCAAACATAACGTTTCTCCACTGCCTCTACCATTCTAGCGGTCGTTAAACCAGACACAATAACGAGACAAAATAAAATAAGGAAAAAAAACCCCATCCATATAAAATTCGGTTTCATCTTTTCAACATCGCCTCGGTAAATGAGCGGAGCTCTCGGAGATTCGCGGCCTTACGAAAACGTTTGTTAGCTCATCATTTTGTCTTTGAGACTTATGCAGTTCTTTTGTAGCGTAGTCTCACGAAATGTTAATATACAAGCTCAGATCTGATTGATTGCAATTTGGCTTTGATTGTTCTATTAATACCCTGGGCGGAGGGAGCTTTATACACTTTCTTAGAGAGTGGTTGCTGCACTCCACCCTGCTTAATCACCATGGTTTGAGTTTGTGCGTGCATGTGTGTGTGTGTGTGTGTGTGTGTCTGTGTGTGTGTTTGTTTGCATGTGTGTATATGTGTGGGGGGTTGTATGTGTAAGAGTGCACGTGTGTGTGTGTGTGTGTGTGTGTGTGTGTGTGTGTGTGTGTGTGTGTGTGTGAGAGAGAGAGTGCGTTTCACCGTAGGGAGGATGCACAGCTGCAGTCAATGATGTTGAGGAAGAGATAGCCTTTGCAAAATAACCATAACACTCCACTGCATCTTTGACTTGTCAGGACCTGCATTTCTCACAGTCAGCCTACCCCCATTTAAAGACTGGGACTCCAGAGTGCGACCGTCAGCTGGTGTACCAGCTCTGAAAAACCTTTTTTGATGATCAGCAATGATTAGAATATCAAAGACATAAAATATGCCTCCATATTAACACTTTATTATAAATGTGCAAGGCTGCCTCTGAAGCACCTCTACACCTCTGCCTGGTTACTGCTCTTAGGACTCACATTTTATGGTACGAGACAGCACCTGGTTTTGTTAAGGTCTTTGGCATATCTGCTATGCAGCCTCTCGTAAGTCATTGTCTATCATCGGTACGCACGCGTTCCCAGTACAACACCTGAGGCCACTGGGATTCAATCCATCTTCACGCTACATTATCAACAAGTTCCTGAGAAATACCATTTTGACATCAAACGGTATTATGGTAATACCGTAATCACGCTGCGGATGCAGACTATCACAAGAAATATGTGTTAAGAAGTTGTTCAACATTGTACATGCACAAAGTTACAGGGAATTTATACCATATATTCAATACTAAAATAAAACGCAAAAATTATATCATGAGCAGTGCGAAAGCAAAGGCAATGCACCAAGGATAAACAGGGCTAAGGGCAGGACTCCCTGTCAGAAAGAGAGAGAGAGAGAGAGAGAGAGAGAGAGAGAGAGAGAGAGGGAGAAGGCATGATGATCAAGTCAGATATAGTCAGTCAACATCAAATCACATTATCTAGTGACTGTCTGATTAAAGACTGTGGACATAAGCAAGAACAGAATGGTCTTATAATTAATTTAATATAGGTCTAGAATCTGTTTGGATATGTAGTCCTCAGCCTGCAGTCTAAAACATGCAGCCAAAACACAGGTTACCCTCAAGCTTTATGAATGGCGTTGTTATAAAGATAGCTATGAGATATAAACGTAAAGGTGTAGTCTAAACAGCTAAAGCTTTGAAAAGATTTCTAGAGATTGGTATGTGATTGAGAATGACTGAAGAGCACAAGCGCCCCCTTTGGTGGAGAAGATACATTGCAATACCTAACTGTGGCACTGTTGCTTTGTGGATTGTTCTTTGTCAGATGAGATGAGAGACTAAAAATATATATTTTCAAAAAATCCTCACAAAGGCTTCTGGGAGTACGCCTTCCTTCACCACTTGCCCTTCTTCAAACAGTGACGTACTGTACAGGTTTCTTTGTTTTGTTTTTGTTGGGGTTTTTTTTAAATTACGGGGCGGGAGTAGTTTTATGCACTGTTGACGCACAATGACTGCCTGATAAAAATGCAAGGCATCTGATAATTTACTCTTAACGTCAAATGAATCAGAAGCCGTGTAATCCTTCTGCTTTAATTACTTAGTCTGGGCTTCATGAAATATACAGTGTCATAAAAATATATCGCAATGCAGTTATATAAGATAAACAGTGCACACCAAAATGTGCGGTGAGAGGTTCTCATTCCCATACGAAAGCAGTCGGATGAATAATCCTGTTCATGTGATTAATGTGTGCAAATATTTGAGTTCTCTCTATTTGCCAAGATAATGGGGCATCAGATATTACTCCGCCGAAGATAAGCTGTCTTCACAGACATGTGCTTGGGTAAAAAACAATTTATGTCTGAGGGAGTTCAAGGCCAGGTTAGCTCTTCAAATGGAAATCCAATCTCATGTTTTACCTAGGCTCAGCAGAGCTTGGACAGATGAGAAGCGATTTGTGGGGTTCAGCGGGCAACTGATAGGTCGGGCCAAATCCGTACCTACATACTCAATCTCGCTTCATTTTCTATTCTGCGAGGCCCAGGGGCAGCCTTTTCATTGGCTTAAACGTCACGTTTCTGTCTTCTCTCAAATGTTTCCCTTTCTCTCTGCACACTCTCATTCTCACTCTGCTAGGCAGTCTGTCCTTGACACCAATGCAATGCTTTTGTGAATCTTTTCTTACCCTGCTACAGTCACACCCACCATCCCTCACCAATCGTTTTCATAGGCTAACCGTAAACGCTACTCTCCCGGAGACAGAGCAGCAAATGAATGAACATCACCACTCTGTGCAGGTTAGAATATTCTGTTGCCTTTCTCTCTCTCTCTCGCTCACTCACTTGCTCTCTCTCACTTACTCTCTCCCTCGCTGTCTGTCTCTCTAGGTGTTTGCATTACAACGTGACCTACATTTTTCTGCTTGAGTGAAGCACAGATATCTGTCACAATTCGAGTTCACCACAACACCACAACACTCAGTGAGCTAAAACCGCGCGACGAAAGGGAAACATCACACGACGGGAAAAAAAAGAATGAATAAATAAATAAATAAATAAATAAATAAATAATAAAAAAAAAACCGACAGTCAACAGCAAAAGCCAACCGCTGCATGGCAACAATGTGGAAAATCCCTTACTAAAAATAGCGGCATATCGCAGGCTGGCAGCTCTCGCAGTGCAGCCAATAACCTTTCACCTCCGCAGCGCTGGCAGGGGGTGGGGTTGGTCACATCGGTGTAAGTTTGGGTGAATGACACAGATTCAGATGTCTGGCCTGAACCGACAGGGTCACGTTGGCGTCGGACATTGCGATAGTTGGACATCGTCAAAGACAAAGCGAGGTTCTCCCAACCCTGCTAGCTGCCGCATTGGCTGTTGTTGTGTGCACGTTCATACCATAGGAGACTGGCGCAAGGACCTTCTTCCAAAGGGTTTTATCGGTCTTTTCTACAGCAGACAGGTCATCCTGAATACCCAAGAGCCTGAACTATACAGACATACTCTAACCATTGGTCACAGTTTGGGCCCACATGTGCTCTACCGGTCTCCTCAATTTTCCTCACCGAGTTGATCTCTTTGAAAATTCCAAAGCACTTCATTTGGACTACGGGGCTTTATGGAGACTTTGCTGAGTTCTTGAAAACATTCTTGGGGGTTACTTTGAATGAGTAAATTAAACAGAACTTTGTCTTAAAATCTAATCCAATATGACTCCAACGTAAGTAGTTTCCAGCAGATAAAACAAAGAAACCGCAGCTTTACTTGAATTCCCTATTACACGTGCGCGTCCTGCGAGTAAACATGTTTACTGGTTACTATTAAAATAAAACAACGTTTTTGGGGTTTTTTTCTTAGAATAATTTTGATACAAGTCTCCTTCATAATGAACATGAATGAGCCTCTTAAAAGGGGGGTGGAATCTGAATTTGAAATACAATATAATTAAAATGTGTTCAGTGGATTGGAAACCCTGCGGGTTTTTGAGGGACTAGGTTGTCCATTCAGGAGTTAATACCATCTAGTACGTGGGAAAAGCCACATAAAGCCACTAATCTGCTTAACTTATGGCCTAACCTCTTTAATTTCACCGATATTGAAAAACACCATTAACAAAACATCTTGAGGACACAGTTCTTTGTGTTAATTTGCCATGTCCCAATTTCCCTGCACTTGTATTCTTTACATTTCAAAAACATTTTTTATCAAGTTCCAGTCAACGTTATAAAACAGTTACTTTTTGCCTTTGTTACAAGTTTTTATCAAACTCAGCAGAGAGCTATTTGGTACGGAACCTCGCGTGGAAGCTCAAACACATTATGAGGTGACGGTTTCCTTGCTCACTGACAAAACGGTATTCAAACCTGATGTGTTCCATGGTGGGGTTTTTTTTTTCAGTTTTGTTTTGATTTGTTTTACAAAGACTAGAAGTGTCAAGGGTGTCAGACTGGTTTAGATTCTCAGGCAGAGAGATTACCCAATGCCTTCAGTGTTTGAAAACAGTGAATCACAGCTATTTCACTAGCTTATAAGGCTCTGTCCCCTCCATATAACGACACATCACATACAACAAGCCCAAAACATGTTTTCCCGCAGGAGAATATGGAATTTTTAATCAAATTTCTCATGAAATGTATTTCCTGCACAAGCGTTTTCATACAGGTTTGAAGGGACCCAACCCTCGGCCTTGCCGGTTCGATTCCCAGGGGCTGCTTCTGATTAACATACCTCTCTCCCTGCTCTGAGGCAAAAGGTGTATTTATTGGTCTTTGGAGGATATGAGAAATATTTGTCTTATCCACTTTCATAACTTTCATGGGGTTTTTCTGTTCTTTTCTCCACAGGTCACTCATAAGACCTGGGGTGTCAATCCAGGGGGTGTGCGCAGTAGCTGAACACTAAATCAGGAGCTGAACACTAAATCTCTCGCACACAAATATAGAGGTGCACATTGCCTATATGTGCTGTTTAATATCGCTCTCCCACACATAAATATGTGCAAGTCGGTGATATCTAATGCTTTATGTCCGTGCCTATGTTGACTTAGCTGTAGCCCCGGTATACATAAAAATATCTAAAGTTGTACTCTGTTTCAGTAAACCAGAAAAATGTCATGACTCATTAAGTTTCTATAGCATATTCCAGTAATAAAATTGTTCTGTTTTTCTTTATTATCCCAAGGGGCTTAACACTTCTCAGTCATTATGTTGTCATTATTTTAAACCACATGACGGGAGGGAAAGACTGTCGACCCAACTCTGTCAGAGCCAAGCAGACTAACACCCTGGTGTTCGCCTCCTCTGTCAAACCACACTCAACTGACTGCTCCCAGTACAAGGACTTCTTATCTTTAGGACGCCCGTGAAAAGTGTGAACAATTTTTCAAGGCTCACGGATCTGTCACGGATCCTTTCAACAGCAGGCAGGTTTCAAACGTCCTTGTAAATGCCCTTATTTTTCAACCCTCAGGGGTCCTTCCAGCAAACCACAACAGTTCTCTCTGTGCAACCCCCCCCCCTCTTTCTCCCCCCCCCCCCCCCCCCCCCCCCCCCCCCCCCCCCCCCCCCCCCACCCCCCCCCCCCCCCCCCCCCCCCCCCCCCCCCCCCTCCAACCTTAACTTCAGAAAGTTAAAGCACAGACTCCACAATATGCATAACATCCCACATTCTCCCCTGCACATCCTGTCTCACTTGGTGAGGGAGACATAGAGACAGAGGGCGAGTGATGGGCAAGGGAGAGAAAAGACTTTGATTTAGGCTCTGTTGAAAATATTCACTAAGCCTCCAGTGGTAAAAAAGTGTGCTGTCCTGAATGTCTAATTAGAAATCAGAGGCAAAGGCTGCCCTCATTATTCTTAGTACAGCACACGCTCCTTCCCTCTCACCCACTCTCTTACTCTCTCTCTCTCTCTCTCTCTCTCTCACTCTCTCTCTCTCTCTCTCTCTCTCTCTCTCTTTCTCTCTCTTACCCTCCATTTCCCCCACTTGGTTCTGAAATTGTCTAATGCCGATGGCCCCGTTTCTGCCATCGCACCTCTTTCTGCACCATCCCCTTTTTTTCCCCCCCCCTTCACGTTAACTATGCATCTGCAGCAGAAAGAAAAAAAACCCCTGAGATTTGACCTGCAGAGGTTATTAGTAACTAAAACCACCCCCAGCCAAATCTTACGCTCCCTATATCCGCACGTGTGAGTATTCCCAAAAACCACGGTGTGTCTTAGAACCAGCCAAGTTATCATTATAATAATAATAATAATAATGATAATAATAATAATAATAATAATAATAATAATAATAATAATAATAATGATATGAAAAGCGTCACTACTGTATCACTGTGCAAGCTGAAGTAGAGACTCTGACTTCAAAGGCTTTGCCCTTGTGTTTGATCTTTCTAATCATTTTACCCACCACATAAACTCTGAGTGTTTCCACATGTGCTCTTGATCATAACGACAGGGAGCCAAAGGGTGCGGTGGATTAACGGCAAGGACTCCTCTCTAATATAGGTTAAGGAGAATTATTCTGGATGAGTCCTTTTCACCTCGGTTTAGCCTGACCCAGTTCAAACATAAAGAGTGTCGGAGGAAACTCACACTGTGTAATCCAGTGATTACACTGCATATTACAATCTCCAAAAGAGGATCATAGAACAAGAGGGGTTTTTTTTTCAGCCAAACTCTCCCCTAAAGTTTGAGAATGTCGAACTGTTTTATATTTTCAGAGATGCTATAATATTTCAAAAATGGTGTTGGCAGTTTCTTTGGGGAAGAATGTGTGTGTTTTGAACAAGCTCAGGAACAATACAATGGGGTAAAGTGTAGTGACAACAGTCCTAGCCAGAGAGAGAATTAATTAGCAAAGGAAGAAAAGACAAAAAGCAAGAGAATGTTTTCTAGTTCATAACAAATCATATCTACAAATCATCTTCACAGCATACCTGAGAGCACAATACATTATTAATAAACACATGCATTTGTGAAAACAACTTTCTTACCGCGAAACAAGGGGATCTTAAACTAATTTTAACAGAATGAAGACCCACACAGTGAAGGGGGGCAGAGATAAAAACAGACAGTAAACGGATGACATGGAGATGGACAGTGTGCTGGGTTCATTAACATGGGCATTGAAAGAGCGCTGCGAGATCCAAACAGAGCATTCTACCAAGCGCCGCACTGAATGGGCGCTTCCCATGGTCATCAGTTTCTGAGGGGTTGAAACACTCCCACATCTCTCTCTCTCTATCTCTCTCTCTCGCTCTCTCTCTCTCTCTCTTTCTCTCTCTCTCTCTCTGGCCAAAATGGAATTCGTAACGATGAATTTTGACTTAGCTTCTGTGCTACTTTAAATGGTCTTTGAGATAACTATCTTTACATAATAGCAGTAACTAACTTTCCCCCAAAATTATGCGTTTTATTATTTTACTACTTAATATTTTGAATAATCTATCCAGTGAACAAAAGAAATCCAACTTGATTCATTCTGAGGAAATCATGCTTCGCAAAGAGCCGCCGAAATAATTTCACAGTCGCTCCTGTTGCGAAGCCCCTTAGCCGCACCCACATGGTGTAAGCGAATGAGCGATGCAACACAAATCTGCTGTACCTGAGTATATGAGTGAGAACGGGGCGAGGACAGCTCCACGGAACTGCGGTGACTCCACGGTGCGCTTTTAAAGCGAGGGACGGAAAGAATCTTGTGGCGCCCACAAATCCTCGAATGTTTCCTTCATTTCCATGTTCATTAGGCCTAACGTGTACCGGAATTAAGTCGCTGTGAACAGCAGAAGAAAAAAATGCCTGAGTTTCTTCTATATGCTTAATAAATTCGTCTAATCCTATTTACATATCCAAAAACAACTTTACTATCAAAAGGGCTTTAGCCAAAAGCTTGCAAACGCTCTTGAATAAAATAACCAACATCAATAAAACACTGAAACATATGTATTCTATTCTCGTAAACAACACAGATACAAAGAGTAACATTCTACCATCAAGTCAATATGCAATGCTTGGTCGATTCATGCGAGCGCAGCAAAGGCTGGCCATGTGGCGCGTACAAACAGGGCATGACCACGCTCCGTGCACCCACCCCAGAGACAGCATACAGTAACCTATCATTTGCTACTTATAGAATTACATTTATTCATTCTCTGTTCACCAAAGTACCTCAGCAGACGCAAGACCCGTAATTCCAATCCACGTGCTGCTCCATCTTTCCACAAGATTGTCGGTTAAATCACCAGCATCCTCTGATGCGAATCCTTCATATGTATTCCTGCACCCTCGGAACGACACATTGCCGCTCCTAGCTCACTGTTTACCACGTTACCACCTTTCTCCCTAACACATCCCAGTGTTTACACATAGACAAGCATGCTTTCAATTGCACCCACCCCCCGCATCTCTTAGCCATGCGACAACGCACACAAGGGTAAACTATGTGTTATCCTGTTTCTCTTTACACACATCAAGGACCAAACCAATCACATCCAGCAGACACGATTCAGTTCTTCATGCGGCCGTTTTTAACCCTTACAATGCCAAACACCTGCCGCATCGTGAGATGCGCGTCTGTTGGCGTTGCCTTGAGGGAAGCTCAATGCAAAGTCTGAGTTTGACCTTGCTATTGCACAGTAATGGCCCTATATTAAGATAGACGTGATACGTTTGCTATTTTAAAAGTGAACTACAGGAGAACAAAGAATGCGCGAAAACGTATCAACGATTAATAGTTAAAATAGACCAACTGAATTAATTTTTAATAGTGTGCACATCAAGAAATTTATGTATGGGATTATTTTAAATGTAAAACAACACGCATACAATCAGCGAAAGGCGACCAAGGGCGGAAGGGTCGTCTAGCCTGAAAACAAAGTAGACATATAAGGGAAAGAATAAAGAACATTTTATAAACATTTATTCCCGAAACAGTTCGTCTCTGTTTGTGTGGTTCTGTTCTGTTACTGATTGATTCAATTGAACTGTTGCTTTCACTTCTTCACAATTTGTAATTTGTGATTTGTTTTGCATTAGACGGACAGAATATTTCTGCTAATGTAAATTATGTATATGTAATGTCATTATGCAGTTATGTAAAGTTTTTTCACCACGCCATACCGAATGCCGAACAACAAATCAGAACACTTTCATTCGGATTTTAAAAAAACAAAACAAAAAACCAGTAATGTTTGTGTATCCCACGTCAGCGCCAGCTGATTTCAAAGTGGGAACAGGAAGTTCCTCTCGCTGGGTTGAGTTAAAACATGTTCTGTAATCTGCGCAGAGATTACAAATAGGGTAAACAACCACGTTATTAACCATCCTTTGATTGGGAGACAGGGAAACGCGTGTGTTTGTACGTAAAAAGCATGTAGATTACATTGTTACGTTCTGTACCAGTTCCCGTGCTGCGCAGCTACATTCTGGTCAATCTCACACGTCTTACAGGTTTCTGATGCTTTTGTAATATCTTTCTTGCATATTGCATACACTGGTCCCAATAAAAAGTAAACCAAGACATATCCTATTGGAGACACGTCTCGGTCGTGGCCTAGTTTGCGCTGACCGCAGTAATTAATAAACGTGTGACACACTGGGACAAACAAGGCAGTTCTCTCTCTTCGTGGTAGGTCAGAACTCACCCAGGCAGTCCCCAACATAGACAGAAGAATAGACCCAAGTGGCAGCTCCAGGTTAGTCTTCAAAAGGTATACACATAGTAATGATATGGAAAAAAGATATGGACAAAGTACAAGAATGGCTGATATGATTTAAAATTAATGGGTAAATAAAAACTTTAATTAGTGATCTACATGAAGCGTTGAATGCAACGCAACGATCTGCAATGCTTTTATACTGGACTATCAATCATGTAAAGTCGGGGTGCTACATATAGATGAGGGTGAGCCTATGTTTATTATGTAAGGATACGGAAGCAGATTGATGTGACATAAAAAGCCTTCTTAAAGGACTCTTTTCTCACAAGGTTCCTGAAACAAAGGGGCTCATTCAAGAGTAGGCTCCATTTGCTCACTGCTGCAGATCCACGCACTGAATGACCCCTCTTTGGACTCATTGCGAGGGAAGTTGCAGTAGGCTGCAGGTGTTCTTCAGCTGGGTGAAACCAATTTGGTTAATTCCGTTTATAAAAGAGTAAGACTGTAAACATTTAGCGCCATTAGAAAGCAAAAAAAAAAACGTCAGAGTTCAAGCTAATGGGGCACTGTTAGTAGTCTGGGATATTCTTGCGTTCAGTTCTGTCTAGCATTGAAAATGCACAACCGTTGAAGCTGACGTTTCCCAGAGGAATTAGGGAAGATTCCTGACTACATGCTTATTTTAAACGTTTCAGCATTTTTAGTGAGCCGTGGAGCATATCCTCTTAAGAATATGAACTGCCCCCTCCTGTGGACAGGCCTAAAATTACAGAGCTACAGCGCTGGAGGAATGAAGGTACAAGACAAAAAGGTTCAATTTTTCTGTGTATAAAAAAAAGTACCTGAATAGTTTGTTGGGCCACCATAAGTCCCCATAATAGTTTTAAAGCACTTTGATGTAGACTTAAGAAATGTCTGAAACTGCATTGGAGCCAACTAATATCATTCTCGGGCAAAAAAATTCCATTGTTTGGTGTTGATGGTGCAGGAAAAAAATAAAATAGATTTCAGTTATGTCAGATAATTGTTTATTGTTTAATTGAGTATTTGTGATTGAGACAGCCACTGCTTGTGGATAAATTTTATTTTAGGCTCAAATCCAATCAGTCATGCATTGTCCTCTTGGAAAAGATCACTCCAAAATGGTTTTGTGTTTATTAGCACTTACCTTGACCTGTAAGGAGATGAGTGGACTTCAAGCATGCTAACCCCTTTGTACCAGAGTTAAAGACAGAACATTTCACAGACTGAAGAGAAGTACTCACGCCTGTTGCTGTGTGCATGTGTATGTGTGCCACACATACACTCATTCAAATGTTGGGAACCAGATGAAAGATGACTCATCGAACTGTGGGACATTTTCCGCTTTTAAGCAGATTACTGTTTGTTCTTTGCACCACTTTACATGGAAACATGCATTTCTTTGGTCTAGTAAAGAGTTTATACACCGTAACCTGACCATTTTATGCCTCTCTGGTCTCTCCTGTAAACTGTTCTTAATGAAACTTCTGGCTCACGCTCTCGATATTTAGTCAACTGATCCAGAGTGGCGTGTGTGGTTTTGCACTACGCCTCGAATAAACACACAGATATTAAAGAGCATGCGCCTCTAACTCTTCACCGATGACGTCTGTCCCTGAGACATCCGTGCCTGAGGTCTCCTCCTTCACCCATAGCAGCAATAATCACAAGCCACGGCCTGTCCAGCACTTTTCATATATGACTAATCATTACGGGACATGAACTGCTTCATTAAATCAGAAACCACACCTGCATTGAGTCAGAAGTTTTATGGAGACCTAGCTATCCCTCTTTAACTTGCGTGTGTCTAACTCATTAATTAAATTATCCTGAACACAACAACGCAATTAAAAGTCCCAACCTTAGTGTTGGTCAAGACTTTGGTCAACAGGCTCAATATCTAGAGGATTTCATTTAAGCTTACACCATGGCTCCATCTAGAGTTTATTAAACATTATATATGACAGTTTGCTTGTTTAACTATTATCTCATTACGCTGCAGAGGAAGTTATAATATGATGCATTTTAAAGTAAAAGATCATTCTATTTGTGTAAAACAGGATTTAATGCTTTTGCAAACATTATTAAAAATGTACATATGCCAGGAACGTAACAAAAACAGACTTTGGCAGAACATTGACAAGCAGATTTCAAGACAGTACATTACATTTAGAGGTAAAGGTTACTTTCAATGACAATTATCATTTCTTATAGTTCATTCCTACCATTTAAATGTAGTGAAAAAAGTTTTCTTACAAATTACAACAGCTGGTTTTAGTGCTATCCTCCATTTCAAATTCAGGGTCTTCGAATAGTTTCACTCCTACCACAAAAAAAATTAAATCAAAACATAATTACAATGGAAATTCTATCAAAAACACATCTGTAAGAGATCCCCCACTCTTTCATATCCAGTCTTAATCAACTGTGTGTTAAAATTTGGCCCCTAACAGACATTCAAAATCATAGACTCATGTGTAAAGAAAACCAGAAAATGTATCGTGAGAAAATGTGTTGTGATTGTAGAGTGAACATAACTCTTACAAATACCAGCAAATCCAGCAGACAACTGAATACTGATAAACATATTCTCTTTCCTCCATGCAAAACTATTTTGCCTCATGTGTACTCCATTGCTATGGATGGATACAGACCAAAGGGACTAAAATAGTAAAACCATCCATGTCGTATTTCAGGTTGGGAGAAAGACAGGGTAGATCTTTGACAGAGTGAAAAGAGAGATTAGAAAGCATGGTTAAACCTACCTTTCAAAAGTAAACAAACTGAAGTATCAAGTAAAAAGCAGTCACTACAAACTCAATCCACAAGCAATTGCTTTCTCTATCTAAAGTGGTTAACCTTACAGTAAAGTACATCCATTCATCCAGGTTTGACTGAGTTCATGAAAAGCTAGTTATGATCTAAAAGATGATCGTAAGAATTCCACTTCGCAGAAGTAAAACAGACTTTTGTGAATATCAGCGTACATTCTCTCTCTCTTTTGATCAAACAGTCAAAGGAACTGAAAAGAGGGCGACAATAAGCGAAATCTCTTTTTAAAACTCCATCGACTAATCTTTTATCTCTGAGCGCTACTGAGAGCAGCTGAAGTCATCTGACGCGGAGATAAAAATCAACACTAACATAAGGACACGGGTGACGCTCGGAAACTTGAAACGTTGGTCCAGAAACCTTTCAGAGGTAGTTATGTTGATTGCTCCATTTAAATTTGTTAAATGGTGAATGCATAACGAACACGGATGGGGAATACTGGCCCCCTTTGTGTGTAGTTATCTCTAACGGAACCGTTCAAGGAAGTTGTGAACCAGATATAGTACGAGGCATGCGTCTCCACTCAGGGCTAAGCACCATTTTGATTGCTGACCAACGCACAGCTGGGTCTTGTCGAAAACTGCAGGTTGTGGTTGTGGTTGAAGACGTAGTTAAAAAGTTCAGCCCCTCGTATCGCAACTTGGCCAGTTTTAGCTGGAGAAGAACGCTGTCCGTGCTGAAGAGAACACATCTGCAAGTAACGGAATTAAATAAGGCTCGATGGATAGACATACAGTAGTATCGAAGCACCAATGACGTCGGCATGACGTCACACACTCTTCCCCTGGTCCTCACACCTCATTGGTGGGCTGGCACTTATCACATCGCTCCTCCTCTGGAGGTACCAGCAGTTGGCAGGTGGCAGCTCGGACGCAGAGCACGGGCTGGCAGTGCGGCCGAGGCAGGAACGCGTGGTAGCCCTGGCAGACGCTCAGGTCCTCCAAGTCCAGCAAGAGCGCCACCACCTGGCCGACGGAGGTCAGACGGCTGGGGTGGCGTTCGAAGACGGGGTGAGTTTGCAGCAAGGGCTGGTTCTGAACGATGATCTGGTATAAGAAACCGGATTCTATCTGCAGTACGGTGTCTGCCATGGTGGACAGTTTGGAGCACTGGAGCAGCTGCAGCAGTGGGCCTTTAGCCATCACTGCCACCCAATACGCTGGCAGGACCGTTTTCCGCAAAGAGGCCAGCAGCTCCAGCAGCCCCGGGTCTGTGTCCGACCCCGTCTCTGTTCCGTCGGCCAGGCTGTGGATCTCCGTGATCATCTGGACAGGCAAGAAAGAACATTCAGAATGACAGGGAGAGAGAGCGAGAAAGAGAGAGAAAGAGAGAGAAAGAGAAAGAGAGAGAGAGAGAGAGAGAAAGAGAAAGAGAGAGAGAGAGAGAGAGAAAGAGAGAGAGAGAGAGAGAGAGAGAGAGAGAGAGAGAGAGATAAACACTTTATTTTTACTTACCACTGGGCTAGATTTCGGTGCTGGCCCCAGTTCGGGCATTGCCGCACCCACTCTCACCATCTCCACGTCTTCAGTCAACCGCAGGGTGCCGTCTTTACCGAAGCCTTCAGACGGCATCTCTGGCAGATCCCTCACTGTGTAGAACAGTTGCTGGAGGTGGAGAGGAAACAGAGGTTAAATAAGTTCACACGCAAGTATTTTTTTTTTTTTTTTTACAAAAACAGCCTGTGATGTCTCAGGAGTTCTGAAAGAATTCCGGGGGGGGAAAAAAAAGAAAAAAAAAAGTTACACAGCACTCTGGCTGAACATCTGCGGAATAGAACTGACTATGTCTGATTCTGATTTTGGGCATGAGTGAGGAACAGGGAAGATACCATCTTCAAACCAGGCCAGAGTGGTTTTACTCACCTGAGGCTGAGGCTGCTGGACACTGGACTGCTCACTGTTCATTCTCAGCATCTCCAGACCTCCATTCTATTCAATCAAGCAAAGTGAGAAAACAGTAAACACAGTGAGAGACTAGAGAAAATAAAGAGCGGGAGAGAGAGAAAGAGAGAGAAAGCAAGAGGATGAGTCTCTCAGAATGATGCATAGCTTCGCAATCGCTGTCGTTTTTACCTGAGGAGCAAACCCGTCGGCACCTGATTCCAAACCATCGGGATCTTCACACACTATATACGGCGCCTATGACGACAAACAGCGAAGGAGATTTGCAGGTTACTCAGTCATAACACGTGCGCATATTAAATGGTGAAATATGTTTATTATAATTCTACAGAAATAAAAAGAACCGTGTCCTTTAATAATCCCTGAACTGGTATATGTTGCTTTTGTTTGGGTTGAACGCGACGGAAATGTCTCCGATGACGGTAAACTCACTTCGAAACCCACGCTCTCAATTTCATCGTCGTCCTCTTCATCCTCGTCGCGCTCCTCTTCCTCGTCTTCCGTGAAGTAGTCGTCCAGCGGACGTCTCTTGATCTTGATCTTTCTCTTTCCCGGAGGTCTTCCTCGTTTGCCGAGCTTGGGGCGTCCCAGCAGGGACGGGGTCGTAATGGACGAATGCTTGCTCCGCCCAACCCATCCCACTGTATGCATCAACTTACTTTTGCCCAACTGAAAGGGCAACAAGTGTCTCTGACGGAAACAAACAGAAACGCCTTTCAAACATTACATACTGACAGATCACTCAAAAAGATCTGCTATAATGATAAACAGATACAAAGACATTTGGTGAAACACCTCAGGACTGAATATACCTCTTAATATATCTCTAAATGTCTCGTTAGATACGTTTTGCTATAACTTAGCACCAGCACCTATGCCGCAGGCAGCTCCTTAATGGCAACAGGTTTGGTTTGTATCCTGCCTGTCTTGGAACTCGTTTTAGAGAAGCGTCTGCTAAATGAATAAACGTTAATGTAGCGTAGTGTAAAACGAGCGCGTATTGCGGAACGGTATTGTACGCGAGTCTTGTAGGTCTGTCTCTCACCATGGCGTGGCTCCGACACTGTCGAAGTCGACATTTCTGCCTTTTCTTGTTCAGGCCTCCAAACTTGGGTTTGTCCATGCAGAAGTCACACTTTCCGCAGTCGGTGGTGCGAAGACATGCATCGCACTTCCAACAGGCGCGACGGTTTCGCTTTTTTGGTCCTCCCTACCAGTAGGTGGAAGCAGAGAGTCAGCAGAAACGTTAAACACAGGATGTTCTAAAGGCCCTTTGTTCGTTTTGCCTCGTTAAATTATTGCAATTGATAAGAGTTTAACGTAAGCTAAAGCATACGCGTGCAACGCGCTCATTTTCACTTCAGTGATTTTCAGTGCCACCACATTTTTTAATTCTTCTTAATACACTACATTAACGAGCAACAGCCACAAAAAGCAGGTGGACTCTCTATTATTAATTTTGTAAAAGTAGTTAGTATTGATATGCGTCATTTAAGTCTCAAGACTGTTGCGTTGACGAACGCTCACAGAAATCGCTGGCGAGCTGACGCAGCATGGTGTCGTGGTCTGAATATTGGCATGCGATCAACAGGACCTAGACCCAGCCTATATGTGTAGTTGCACAGCTTGCAAATACGGACCATCGGACTGTATTCACTGACGTGTTAATTTGTAAGTTATGCATTTGCTGTCAAAGGCCTGGAACTAGCTAGGCTAGGGACAGAAAGCCTTTGGCCCCGCTTGTGTACATAAAGGGAGCGGGAGACACGGCAAAATAAAAATTAGGAGCCATGTGACTTGTCTCTGAGCGTTTACATCAAAGAGCCAACTCAAAAGCCCTGTTCCTTCCTGATTTGTCCATCACTGCTAAAGACGCCCGTAAAGTTCCAGAAACAGAAGTTCCTACGCTCACCTCTCCATCGTCATCGTTTTCATGCTCGAAATACGGCATGTACTCCTCATCATCGCTGTCATGACGAACGGGCGGCAGCTGTAAAATCAATAAGGAAGAACTTTAACGATACACAGTCCATAAAAACAGCGTAACGTCATGTGAAATGCAACAACTACAATGACTACAATGACCATAGCCCTTACGTTGTAGTTATCACATGCCAACTTTGAAAAAGAAAGAAAGAAAGAAAAAAAAAAAAGAGAGAGAGAGAATCCCAATGACGTGGACGTTGATGAAAGAAGCAATGAAAAAAAAAAAAAACAGAGCTCTCACTTTCTTCTGGTGTCTGGGCTGTTCGTTCTCCCGGTGCATCAGCTTAAGCGATTTCTACACAGAAAAAAAAAAAACAAAGCACACACTGAGTAACAGGCAAACTACTGCTACTGCTAAAGACAGTAGACTGGGTAAGAGATCTGGTTTTCTGCTTTGTGTCACTCTTAAAATTGGTCCAACTCATTACTTACATTTATGACAGTCAAAAGAACCTTATTTTTAACAGCTTTTTAGAGGTATCACTATAATTCATAAGTGTTATGAAAAGAAGTGCTATTATGAGCCAGTGGTTAAGCTGTAAGACTATTGTTATTACGTGTTATTATATACAAATACTGAACATGACTAAATTAGGTCTGTAATAAAAATGGTGTATCGGGTCTTAAAAGCAGCAAAAACACAACACGTCAATTCATGAGAAGCCTTGGTTGTATCTGGATTTAATGAATGTCCTGGGTTTTGTCCTACATACCATGATAGGCTGTTTTTTCTCCAGCAGCCTCTTTTCTCTTGTCTGGAAAAAAAAAAGTTTCGGTTTGACTTACTACTGAGTTAATCTGGCTTAGATTGAAACATATATTTGGCATGTACATCACATTAAAAACCCCACTCTGCTCATTAAGGCTCCCCTACTCTATACAAATATGCTAAACTGAACCAATCGCAAAATCAAGCGCTTGGTAAAAATGAAAAACTACACAGGCCAGAGCAGCCTTAAGACTGGGGTGAAAGAGACAGACACGCTCTTCCATTTAAGACTTACCAGGTCATTAATGCCACCTCCCTCCCTCACAGAACCCCTTCCGAGAACCCACTGATCTTGACCGACCTTAAAAAAAAAGGAAAGTCAGCCATCAACCTGACCCAGGCTTACACATTACAGATGATTAACCGTACAGCAGGAGCACACAGGGTAATACACACACAGCAAACGTCACAAACGTTTGATTACGAATGATAATTACAGCATTTAATCAGACTTAAGAGCTTACGTGTGGTCATGGCCCACTGAACAGCTCAGCTCTGTGATTTTCTGTGGTGGGGAAACTTATACAGGCCTACTGTGTAGCATCAATGCCAGAGAGGAAATAAACGTGTACCGTTGGCTTTTCTTGCGCCGAAACAACGTAAAATTACAAAGTATTTGAACGTAATTAAGAAAAAAATGTCAAAGCATACAGAGAGCTGCAAAGCACAAACGCATGAAAGCCAAGAGGGATTTGTACATGAGGGATTTTTCAGCAAATGGCTTTTTTCTTTTTCGTGAAGAGAGAAAAAGCCATTTGCTAAAAAGTTCCTGCCAACATTAGAGTACATCTAGAACCGCCGGGACAAAAGAGGAGATGCTAAGCAGTTGATTTTTTACGTATGGTAAAAAGCTAAAACTGATTTCTTTACAACTGAGCTATATTTTAGTCCATATGTAGACATCCTCCCTTCCTTTTAGTCTCTTATCAGAGACCCAGACAGCCAGAGGAAACAAACAGACAAAGAGTAGGTCAAATTGTAGTAAACTGCTTTGGTAAAACTCACCTTCCTGAACACAATGTTTGTGGGGCTGGTCTGTTTTGTATTAGCTAAAAAAAAAAAACAGAGGGAGACAAGTCCTTCATTTATTCATACCAAATGAGAAATGACACAAAGAAGAGAGAATTGCCCGTATGACGGGGGAGTACTGAATTACAGCCTCTCGGAGCTCGCAACGTGTATCAGTGCATGCATCGCAAAATCCACAAAAAGTGTAATATTCACATACGCTTGCATTTCGAGCACAAGGTCTCCTTTCCGGTCGCCGTGCCTGGATAGGAACAGCCACAGTGAGCACACTCCCTGGAAAGAAAAAAACAAAACAAAACAAAAAAAAGAATCAAGCATTAGGACATGCAGTCATATTTGATGAATTCAATGTACAGTAGAACAGAAAAGGGCAAATTATTATGAAGCTGCTGCTAATGCGACCTGTAATTCCCCTCACTCACTTTATGACTGAGGTCAGAAGCTGGTCTTGAGTGTTTCTGTTGAGAACGACGTTGGGGTCCAGTGTAAACTGTGTGACAGGGGGCAGGGGGTAGGTGGGGGAGCTCCTGAGGAAGGCCATGGTATGAGGCTGACTCGCGGGCTCTCTCTCGGGGGTCTTAGGAGGACTGACTGGGACTATGTTGGACTGGAGCCATGACTGGGACAACATGATGCCACCCTCTTTGCTCAGTTCAAAGGATGGACTAAACCTCTGTGGAGAGAAGTCCCCCAGACCCAGGGAGGAGGACCTGCTGCTGGGTTGGCCCGCCGCGCTCTGGCTGACCGGGGAGATGCGGGTGAGGCGCGGGGGGCTGCTGAAGGTTTCGGACGGCTCAGGCGCTCGGGGGACAGCGGTCTGGGTGAAAGGGGTGAGCCGGGGTCGCGGTGGTGTGACCACGCGGTTCTGGGAGTTACTCTGCGGGGTGCCAGGGAGCCCGTCAGGCGTGGGCGTCGGATCTGGGTCGGGGGTGAGCGTCCTCTCTGAGGACAAACTGCGCTCCGAGCTGACGGCATCGTCAAGGACACCATCCTTGTCTCTCTATGGATCCAAGGGAAGGAAGAGATACACCAAAATGTATGAAATATGAATAATTAAAAACATATTTCATACTACAAACAAAAATCGTTGTCCTTCCTAGAAACCCTGTAAAGGACAAAGTGCTCTATAACTATTACTAATATATAATTACTCTAAGAACATCATTAACAACAGACTATATAGGGCTTACCTTCTGTTTGTTGCTGACTGGGTTACCATTCAGGAATACTCCATTTTTAAAGTCAAAACGAGTGAGGTCCACAGTGAGGTGTTTGGAAAGCTCAATCTTACTTCGTAAACGCTCTCCTTTTGGACTGCCAGGACATGAAATTGAGGACAATATATCCATGAGGTTGCATTAAATTGCTTGGTACGTGTTTGAGACAAACACAAACAAAGCCTTGTGGAACAAACATGAAACTGACCTCATGTAATAAGTGTCCGTTTTTCCCAGAGAGCTGCCGGAACGGCGGAAAACCTCTCTGCGTTTCCAACCTTCTCCCAAAACGGGACACTCAACCCACTCGTCATCTATCTCCGCCTGTCGTCTCCTCTGGGACGGACGGAGCCTGTCCGAAACAAATCGTCCACATTCACGCGGTGTTCTGTAAATGCCCTCAGATTCACAAATTAACCCTGCTTCAGATGGATTAAGACATCAGCTGTGTTTCAAATTAAATTCACTTCACATCTAAACACAAGGGAGTAACTAAACACTGTTTTATTCATAAGCATATAAACTCAAAACTACGCATGACTCATTTAAGGTGCTCAGAATCCGTCTCAATACCTTAAGGTGCTTTTCTCGCTGCTTCTGTCACTCTCTATTCCAGCATCTACTTCAGCGCTTTCATCCTCCTCTAGGGGTTCGAGCCAGCCTCCGGGAGCCTGAATCCTTTTCACTGCCGACATGCCTTCAGCGACGACTGGTCCGACGTGCGCGTCTGCCGGGCGTATTCCGCTTTTCACCACCGATTCCTCGGTACCTCTTTCCCTACGTTCAGTCGACGCGTCTCCCACCAACTCGTCTGTCATTTCCTCAGCCTTTCCAGAACTCTCTGTCAAGGCCTTGAAGTCGCTTACAAACTCAAAGGCAGAGGGAGTTGTTTTTTTCTCATCGCCACAAAAAAAAAAAACCCAAACAAAAAACCAAAACCTGTGGATGTTTTTAAGTGAGTCACTCACATTCTTTTTGTTCACTTCTTTTTTTCAGTTAGTCAAAAAAAAAAAAAAAGAAGAAAAAAAAAGAAGAAAAAAAAGTGTCACATCAGCTTATCAGTGGTGCTCTCCAACAAAAGCTGCTTAGGTTATTCAATATTTGATGCATTTCTTCATAACTTTCCAATGACCTGTGTAAGAATAAACACAATCAGTGAAAGAGTAGACAACTGTAAACAGGTTTGATGAGTATGCAAACACACAGCAAGACTGGATTATCCCCTCAGTAAGAGCATAGCTCTAATGAATCTGTCAATGAACATTAAGGGGAAAAAGCTCATCTACATTTGCACTCCACATAATTGTAGCTTTGCTACTGTTTTTTCATTTTTCATTTTTAAATCTTATTTGCTTTCTTTTTTATTGATAAAACATAACCCAACTCATTTATACAAGTGCTGTTTAGATAAATATTATTTAGCTGTTCTCGGGTTAAAGCGCTGCTAAAATAAAAAACAGTACTAACAGCTATTAATGAAAGGCAAATATATCTAAAAACATCTGGAATGTATTTCAGCTAGCATAGATGACATTAACCTAACAGATTTTATTCCCACAGAGGCAAATTGGTTACGAAACAAAGTCTGCACTCCTAAAAAAAAATCTTGTTTACCACGGTACAGTAAAATATGATCTTGTTCGACAAAAGCTGATCTTTGGCTTATACAATCATCCTGTGGCTAACGTAATGTGCTAAACTGAAATGTGGTGATGGAGCATATTTTTAGAAAAAGAAGTGGGGGGGAATAAAAGGTTGCCATGGTGACGATACTGCAGTAAGGCAGAGAGGACGGAGGGAAAACAACTAAATGCAGAATCTGCAATGTAGCGTCATACAGCAAGCAATGCACTATCGCACTATTTCTTAAAAGGAGAACTTAACAGAAAAAAAAAACTTCTTTTATGGTACAATTGTACAGTTGTGCTACAGATTAGTCATGTATGAAGTCGAAATAACAATAAAATGAATTCAATTATGAGTACAAAATTAAGTTACAGGAGCAATCCAACTGTTGAATAAGAATGGATGGTAGTTCCATCCAGCGGGAAACAGAGACTTAATTTGGCCTAATCTTCTCAAAATGTACTTACTGAAAAGTGGCGGCAATCATTAAAATTACTCAAACAGTGAACAAAAATGTACAAATTATGCATATACAGTGTGTAAAAAAAAAAAAAAGTATTTTAGTGGTGACAGTGAGGAATAACACAGGGATGATAAAGATTGTAAGATCTGAATAGCCAGTCTCTGGCTTTGCTTCAAAAATGCATGTCAGACATGCTACAACTTTTATCTTATTTGTTGTCATTTTCTTTGTGAGACAACTGTTCATATATAATGAACTTTTATACTTGAAACCATCAATATTTGAAACCATTGTATGGTTAAGATTTGCATTTATCAATCTGGAGTCCATACAGTAGTAAAATCTCTATTAGTGTTGTGGCCTTGGTTTGTAGCTAGTTTGAAGCTCGGTGCTTGTTTCATGTGATTTAGATTATGGAGTGCTGAATAAAGTATTCTGACTGTTCTTTTTGCTAGTGACTTCTGTTCTCTCTTCATAAACTAGGCCTACATGACTACAGAAACTGGTGAGCAGAATCTAGCATCAATGGACGATTCATAATCTATATCGACACTATTTTGTTAAAAAATGATGATGATGATGATTATGATAATAATAATAGTTAATTCATTAATTTTAGGAGAAACTCAGTAAGTTGTAGCCCCGAGCAAACACAATGTATTCGGCACACGTAAACTTTTTAGCATAACGTCAAACATTACTTCGTAAGCTTAACGCAGAGAAATCGTGCTGGGTCGATATTTTGAACCTGACAAACAAGATCATATTGCCGCAGGACACCAGGCAACATTCCTACTGCTAATATGTAACTGCATACTGGATAGAGTCTTCACAGTTTGAAAAAATGGGGTAAGAGTCGATGAGAACTGACAAGATTAGATTCTGACAACATATGATAAAGAATATAGAGCAATATTGATCCTAGAAGTAATGGTTATTTCAAGAATACATCTGTAAACGGGATTTGTTTCCCGCAAAAATGTTACATAAACTTTGTTATAATTAAAAATTAGGCTATGCTATTCGAGAAGGGCTTCAAAAATTTTTGTGTCATCAACATGGTATCTGTGAACAGACCGTTAGATATTTTAAAGCCCCAGGCATGGCATGGATTTTACTGACAATGTATGCTTTTTAATACAACTTCTGTTTTGTTAGAGGACAACCTGGACTGGCTTTCGTAATAAGTAGGGCAAAATGAAAATAATTCGATGACGATTTTGATAACGACAAAACAAGTATACAGAGAGCATAACGAGTTTTATTGAAACGTTTAACTAAAATGTTTCTTAACTAAATTGGTTAACTAATAATAATAATATAATGATAATTTATTGTACTTTCACTCAAATCAACTCATGTCTCCACGTAAACTTAAACACTGCTCCCGAATCATACTTTGCACAAGATAGAAAATAAAATATAGATATTTCGATTAATCTTTTGATAAATGACGTGGTATATTGCAGTGATTGTTCTGGCAGAAACCACTATACTCCCACAACGCCAAATTATCAACAAGATAGATTTCTTTCGATTACTGAGTTGCTGCATCCAAAACTCCTCGCGAAGTAGCTAACTTAAGTAGCTAGCTAGCATCAACCGCAAGAGCGCGTTAAATTTACGTAGCTTACGATAGCTGATTTGCTGGTACGGTTACGCTTCACGTTTACAACTTTTTTGAGTTATGCAAACTCATATTGTGACGATCAGATTAATAATGCAAATCAATTCTGTCTGACTCGTTGATTTTTAAACTATGTGAATTCCACAAGATAGTGCAAATTAAATTAAATAAAAAATCGTAAAATGGCAATCAACAAGGTTAGCTCAGTGAGTTAGCGCGAAAGCTAGCTAGTTAACGACATCGCTGGCGTTTCGCGCTCCAACGTTGTAGCTGAATGCAGTGATCCTATTGAAATCAAAACAGTGGATCTCTGATCCATCGCTAAAAGAATTAGACCACTAATTAATCCGCTTCTACAAACTCAGGTAAGTGACCGACTTTTATAGTTCATAAAACGAACAAAAATTAAATTGATCTGTCCATAAACCCATATTTTTAACAAATCCGTAAGATCTTAGGAAGTGGGCTAAGTTCATGAACCCTCCTTGCTCCAGTGTGGTGTGTGTGTGTGTGTGCTCACACAACCCCTTGCCCTCCCCCTCTCTCCTGCGTTCCTTCTTTGCATTAGCATCGGCTTTCCCGATGTTGCTAACCAACGCTGTTTAAAAACGGTGGACAGCGCTCGCCTGGAATGAACCGTGTGGCTTCGTTCTATTGCCATATCGCAAGATCCCATTTGCAGACACCATCAGTCAGTTAATAGGACATGCATTCCCAACACAAACTCCGTAACAGATGTTAAAAGCAAGAGATCTGAAAGAATACAGGGCAACATTCTCACCACAACACGTCTTTTCATCGGTCCCACCGCTCCTCTGCCCCTCGTCTTTCCTTCGATTAGCGATACACTTGGGTACTGAGCATGTGCAAAACAAGAGCGCCGTAGGAAGTGCAATCGCTACGTTTACGCTATGTAATATGAACAGAGTGAAGTCAAAACCCGTCTCAATTACTACTTCGCTTTGAGAGAAATACATGTGACACGACTAGTGAACAACAGTGTTACCTAAACCATTTTACTGAATATATATAGTCTGTATACGTGAAAGACTAAGCACATCGACGTTATGTCTGAAGCTTACGTTCTCGAACGTTCGCATACTCAGAACCGCAAATGGGCCGTAACTGAAAAATCCATTATATTAGTGGTAAATTGAAACATGACATTAAATAAAACGTGAATTTTCTTACCCTGCTGTCAAACATTTAAAAGATTACATGACACGAGAATACATTTCAATTATTTGTAAACTTTGGTAAATACATCCTTCAGTCACCTCACTCATT
This sequence comes from Chanos chanos, assembly GCF_902362185.1. NCBI lineage: Eukaryota > Metazoa > Chordata > Actinopteri > Gonorynchiformes > Chanidae > Chanos > Chanos chanos. The sequence continues at coordinate 9,828,961 of NC_044503.1, read as the reverse complement.
TATTTGTGGCATTTTCTTAGCTGTCCTGCTATTCTAGGTAGCCTTCGCTGCTGTCAGGATTTATGGTGCTTCTTGTGCATACGATTGTCTTCGTCAGCAGATGTAAATGAATGGTTTGACAGTTGGTCTGAAACTAAAATTGGTCGTGTGGATGAGAATTTATTTTAAGTAACGTTCAATTATACATATCATATAATTTTTCGGACTTGACTGATCACATTGCCACATGAAACTGAATTCTGTTTGTAAAAAGTCCTTTCTGTGAATGACATTTTAATCAAAAGATTTTATTTTTGCTTCTATTTCACATCTACCCTGCAAACACGAGTGATTATAATGTAGTAATAAGCGAAGTCCAAAACTAGAACTGTGCTCTGCGACTGAGACAGGGCATTGTTCTACTTTTCAATAGTCACTGTGCAGCAGACTGAAAGCATGGCCAGTGATGTCGTCTCTACCGCTGCTCAGCTTACTCCGCCATTTATACACTAGTCCGACACGATACCACTGCCATGAGGGAAGTGTGGATAAGGCGTGTCTGAGCAGCCCCTGCGAGGAGGCCTTGGAACGTAACAGATCGCATTGTAGATCTTTGCTTTGCGCTAGCACCCCCACCTCCTTTCCACAATTTGTTTCGGCGGCTGTGCTGCCAACAGCAGCGTTTCTGTTGGTACAAATACATATTGTTTAACGATGCTTTAACAAAAATTGACGAAGCATTTGTTCAGTAATGTTTGGTAAAAGATTATAACACGAATGAATCGTAGCACACAGATTTGAGACGGAAAACACGTATTTGCAGACAAAAGCCGAAATAAACAAAAGTTTAATATACCACTAGAGGGCTTTCAAGAGAACTCCAAAATCAAACGGGTAGACAGAATATAACCCATGCTTTCGAACCATGGTCTAAAGCTCGATCACGTATATTCCGAAGAAACTGGAAATGCGACCGCCAAACCCCTAATGTGGTTATGTGACACATGACATCTTTAAGTGAATTCATGCTTAACTGACAATCGCAGTCCTCACTAACAACGCACGTGAGACGTTGCAAAAACGTCGTAACAGCTTTTCTGTCGTTTTCTGCTCACTTTAAAGCTCACAACCTAAACCCTAGTGATGTATTTACAGTTTGTGTTTTAATATTTTTAATTCTTTAAACAGTTCTAAAACCTCAACCAATTCACCGTATAAAAATGCAAACATGCACACCTACAAGGATATGAAGTAATACAGAGAGATGATATACAATTGCTGACAGTTAAAAATTAGGTAACAACTAAATGGAGCTGTGCTTCTAGGAGGCCTCCAAAAGGATTTCCTCATTTCAATGGGAGCTCATAGGGGTTTTTTGTTTCTGCAGAGACAAAGTAAAGAAGAAGAAATTAGACAAAACAACAAAGCAGAAAATATAACGCTTGGTTTAAATCATTAAGATAGTTCAGTGGTAATGAGGAGGGAGGAGACCTGTGTGACTATCTGTCCTTGGTGGTCCGCAGGTCTGTGGTGATGGGGTCATGTTGGATGGTTTGGTGCAACATAAGGGCCAGAAGACCAGCACGGTTGGTCATGGCTGCTCTCACATTACGTTCCTGTTCAAACAGCTCATCCAGCTTATACCACTACAGATGAAAGAACAGAAGATGTGATATCACAAACTTAAAACAAGAGTAAAAACTTGTTTGCATGGATCATACCAAATGGTGAAAAGCAAGCAACCCCTCTCAATTTTGAGTGCCCAGTTTCCCCAAAATCTTGTAAATCTCTGCCTCGGGTGTCAGATACCAACAGTCTAGGTAAGGAAAGCTACTGCACAGTTAATGTGATATATGTGAACACAGGCGTTGCATCTGTTCACACTATGAGCTGCTTAACATTGCCAAGCAACATAGTGAAAAGGATGCCTTAACCAGCTGTGCACACAGAGACCTAAGCAGATTTTTCCATGGCAATCTCCCATACCAATGCAGAGCACCATGGCATCCTAAACATCCATAAACGGAAAGTGAGGGGTAAATAGCGAGGAGATAACTGACCACTCTAACTCTCTCCAGATCCACCTCAGCCCTTCGCAGCTTCTCCCAGCAGTAGTGCTTATTACATTTGCGCTTGGACACCCTGCAGTACTCTCCGGTCGGCTCGAACACGTCACGCACGAGCGGACACCCACACACCTCGTCCGCGGGCACCTGCACGGGGGGGGGGGGGGGGGGGATACGTTTCAGCGAAGTGTGGACAGTGAGGTTGTACTATCAAAGAGAAACATTAGGGTCTTTGGAATTTGTTCTCTGTGAGCAGGAAACATTGGATGATGAGGTGCAGACCTTTGGGTCCCTGGAGTGTTCTGGGCAGAGGACCTGAAGTCTCTTACAGTATGTTTTGCTTTGGGGATTATACACATCACAGAAGAGTCTTGTTGCACTAAAACAAATGAAAAAAAAAGTAAAGTTAAGTATAAAAGACTGGTTAGATCCTGAAAGACACTTTCATTTAGCAACGCTGTTTTCCTCTCGGGATCATGAAAAATATCATTTTACTCAGAAAAATGTTAACTTTTTTTTTTTTAACACTTTGAGAGATCAGCAAGTTAATATATTTAGTGCAAAACAAAAAACAGGTGTTCTATACACATTTAGTTTAAGAGGCAAAAATACAGGTATCCTTACCCTTCTATACGCGTAGGATACATGGAACCAAATGATGTCTGACTCTCATACTATTTGGAAATGAATGAAAAAACAATCGGTGAAAAAAAAATAACATCTTTTTTTTTAATGCCAACACAAAACAGATTAAAACAAGAAGAAATGCCCAACCCATATACAACATCAACTTGCATTATTCTTTATGAGCAGGTTGCATTTACAATGTGATAGTGAAGACAGTGACAGGCGGAACTGACTGGCTCACCTTTGCATAACATCTCTCCATGTGACGGAGCGCCACTTTTGGATTAATGGGGTGACTGCAAGACACACAGAAAATCTGGAGGTCGGTGTCGTCACCATCACCCTCATTCACCTGTCGGAGAACCCCAAGAGACAAAGTGTTTAGTAGGATATAAGTAAATAGCATACTGACTAACAGACAGATACAGACAGATTAGATGAATAAGTTATTTCTACAGCCTGTATGGACTTGGTGTTCTCACCTCTTCATCCTGCTGCACCACCTGTTGCTTGGCTTTGGCAATGATGCCTTCTAACTCGTGGAAACGACGCTCCATTTCGGTGAGGCGCATGCGGGCAGACTGTTGCTCTCGACGGATTCGTTCCAGAAGCTTCTTGCCCTGCTCCTCGGCAATGCAAGGGCTCTGCTGCCACTGCTGGATGCGCTGAGGTAGAATCTCATAGATTCGGCTGGTCAGACAACCAAGAGACGCATTAGCTGTTAATACATCTGCCAATCCCTACAAAAATGTAGGTTATTATTCGTAGTTGTGCGTTAGTGTTTTAGGTCTGCTGTCTCACGTACACATGTACGTTTTTACCGTGCTGAGTGATACCATATGTCAACAACAGAGATCAATGAATTAATCAACAGAAACCTTGTCAGTTTTAAACTCATTTGGAATGAGAGTGGTGTTATTTTTTAAAGCAGTAAAAAAAAAAGAAAAAGAAAACAAAGCCACGTACATTTCACGTAAACTCGCGACAGCCTGTTAGTAGCATATTTTAACATACTGAAGTTTTACATCTGTACGGCCGTCTCTTTTCAGTTATGTAAACAGTGCTTACTTGGCTGCGAGTTTCATGCCGCAGTCATCGGAGCAGTATTTGGAGTTGGCGCGTGCCGGCTCCACACAGCCAGGCCCCAGGCACTGCTGCACCCCACTGCTGTCCCGCGTCTCTCCCCTTTCGCTGTGCCTCACTTTGTCCCGGTGCTTCTGTTTCTGCTTGTGCCTTCGGACTTTACTCTCCTCTTTCTGACAGAGACGGACAAAAAGGGCACAGACGTGTTGACGCGTCTCCCTGTGTACTCGCCGTATCATCCGCTATGCTGTTTTCCACATCCAAGGCGATAATCAAAGCCACGAATCCCTGTATGTTACCGAAATTTTAAAAAACGTTGTTTTAATCTGTTTACCTTCTTCTCCGATCTTTTTTCCCTCCTCTTCACGTGCTTGACTTTAACAGCTCTTTTACGTGAGGCTGGATCAAGGAAAGGTCCATCCTCTTCGTCACTATTCCATCCCTGAAACAGAAAACTAATACTGATACACAGACTTACATGGATCTCCCTCTTAAATGCACAATTAAAAAGCATCAAAGATGAAGACTACTTTTTTTTTTTTTTGGCTGTATCAGACGGTTGCATTACAGAGAGAAATTGCCCTGTGGTAAACTTGTGATACAGACACTATTGAAGCAATGGGATGAACTCGTATAAGAACTAAAGGTGGTACCATGTTTTCTTCGTAAGCACCTCTCCGATACTGCTGGTAAAGCTCCAGTTCGTTCTCGCTGTACTCGTCAGACAGAGGGGTGTCTCGTGAGTGGTGTTCCCTTCGACCCCTCGTCATGGAATATTCCTCATCCTTCACCCGCAACATTTTCTAGAGGTCAGAGACAATATACACGTTGTCGTGTTCAGAAAGATTCAGACCTCAACTGTATGCTACTCTCAACACAACTCTGAATGATCAGCAATGTGTAAACAGCCTACTGATGGCTTAACTGCCCCAATGCTCCACGGCGATACAGAATGAAAATGTAACAGTGCAGTCAGGTATAATGTCCCGGGTATGTGGCGATATTCACCCTCGCGCGGACTTCACACTGTCTGAGCCTGCACTTCTGTCTGATCTTGTTGGGTCCGCCGAACTTTTTCATGTCTTTGCAGAAGTCGCACTGAGCGCAGTCTTCTGTGCGTCTGCACGGCTCACATTCCCCACACATACGGGCCGAACGCTTTACCTGCAATGAGAAGCGATGGTCCCTCCTCTTCATTCGGTCAACAGATTAATATAACAGTTAAGGTACTCATCATCACTTAAACTAAAACAGGGTGTCCATCGTATTTTGGGGGGTAGTTACTAAAAAAAAAAAATCAAGATTTTTACCCTTGATCCACGGCGACGATCGATCTTGAAATCTGGTGTCGCGTGGTCACGCTGTTTCTCCATCCGTTCAATTTCCTCTTTTTCACGTGTTTTCTTGGGTCGGTACTTGATCTCTAAAGATTCGTCTTTACCTGCAAAAGACGTGTTGACCTCACTCATAATTCATATAAAAATGTAGAGGTATAAGTTCAGAACTAACATAATGAAAGTAAATTATAAACTAGATACTCACTGCGACATTTCTCACAGTACCACTCCCTTATTGATTTAGCCATCTTCTCTGATATATTAATGCAGTCTCCATGAAACCACTCATTACAGTTTTCACAGCCACTGAGTGACATAAAGCAATACAACATTTCAAACAACCAAGGAGGTTAAACGAACTTTCATCTACGTTGACCGTTACTGTAAGGCCCACGTGACAAATGAAAAAAAAAAAATTCAACTGAACCATGGAAACCATTCTTGCCAACTTACATCATGAAGCAGTTGATGTCTGGTTTGCGGCAAACACAATAAACCGGCGCGTTCTGCCGACTTATCCCCATGTCCGGCCCTGGTGCTGAGTCAAAGTCCGATACCTCCTCACTATCCTGAGTAACAACAATCAGGTTCATGAAAAACACAGCCTGCACGGGTCTGCGCGCTTACTTGGCACAGAAGCCGGGCAGATAAATTACCCTGAATTATAAAGTCACACTTTAATACAATAACCCAGTATTAAACATGCATAGAACACCCTTTGTGTTTTACAGTGAATATCATCGTAAATCCGTCTATATATCATATGAGTTTGGAGGAAACGTCTATTGTGTCTAACGTCTGTCTAGGTCAAAGGCTTTCATTTGACCAGCTAAACACTTACCATGTTCAGTAAAATGGTGGTTTGAATGAGCACGAATAACTGTCAGAGACAAATTAAACTTTAGCTACAGGAGCTGATCTTCACGGTACTCTTAAAAAATCCTTTAGCCATTATCTACAAAGGATTTTTGTATTTAGGCGTATATCTGTTTTCACTTACACCCGCATAAACAGTGGGGACCAGTTCCAAGCAAATTACTTCCGTTTTCTCTCCTTCTTTCACAGATCGAGGAACGTTAGAGATTGATGGTGCCATCTAGTGCATTTTCGCAGCAATGCATGATTAATCACAAATCAATTACTCTAGTTGTATCGTTTTTCCACGTAACTTGCATTTAAAAATGTAGAAAAAAAATCTGTTTATGCCATCCGTTCAAAGGAGGTGACAACTGGCCATCTGTTCAAATTTCACAATCGCCGAAGTAGTTTTTTTCTTCAGATAAGCACTTTATTTCCTTTTGTATTACTGAGGTGACTACTTGATTGTATGGCGATTTTGCAGATGTTTTTCAGTGTTCCCACTAGTGAGCAGTGTGGAATAAGAGAAGAATGGGCTAGGTCTTAACATCCGTCTGTTCTATAAAACTTTGACCGAACTAGTCTCTCGTGAAGAATAAAAAAGACTGCCATCTTTAGCATCTTAGACCAAATCCTGACCAAAAGCCTAACAATATTTGATTACATTTCAAAGACAGTCAATAAAGATGCTGTTTGTTCAACAGTTTCATGCATCCAACTCTTAGATTTTCGTAACACTGAGATAAACAGGTTTTTCTCCAGCGAGACTCGTATCATTTAGATGCAACAGTAATAGATCTGAATCATAGAACATATTTAGAGGTGGCGAAAGTGGAGCAGAGCAGGAGTTCACACAACATTGGTAAAATCAAAAGTGGTGTATGAGCGGTGTGAAATTTGGCATCTGAGCCTCTATTATGGCAACAGACAACAGACAAATGGGTTCAAGTTTTAATTAACATTCGTTTGCTCAGAAAAACAGTCAATCTGTCAATATTTCAGTAACATATTTTGTTCATGAATGTCAGTGCGAGCATTATAATATTAAAACAAATTAACATCCGCCAATAAGAGGACTAGAGACAGCCTATGTGGCGTTTAAAAGCTCTCTACTGCCCTAAGAAGTTTGGCTTCTTTACAGCTGTTGGATAACCGTAATCACAAATGGACGGGAAAGAGGACATGATAACGTTTTGGACTTCCAAACATGCGTGTTTGCGCAGATACGTTTGGCTCACTCAGAGGAACTACACAGACGAGTTTCCGACTTTGCCAGAAGACTTCGGGAGAACGGCGTACAACATAACAGCTTTCAAATTACTTTTAAACTAGTTTTCAATCTTCCGAGGTCTAAGACTGGCTCACATTAAATCAAGGTAAGTAAAAGTAGTATACATATATATATATATATATATATGTTGTCTTACTTAATCAAGCCTGGTTAATTAAATAACATGCATTCCAGAGCCGTTGTTGGTTTTTCCTTAGTCATAACAGAACTGTGTGTAGTTGATTTGAGAATTTTTTTCCTTTGCAGTTTAATCAGATTTCTTTTATGCCTTATACCGCATTGTTCTGTGGAAAATTTAAACTGTTTCGATGTAAAATATATTCCCCTTATGTTATCGCAGACAAAAAAAAAAAAGTTGTGCGGCTTTTTAGTTAAAAGTCATTAAACGCCTTTTGCTATTTGTTTACTTTTGCCATTGTGTGGAGCCTGTTTTTTTACACTCTTTTGTACTTATAGCACAATATTTCATTGGGATCACTACTTAAAAACACTTTCTTAAAGAGATTGTGTCTGTTGGAGATATTGAGCCTCAGTTTATAGTATAATGACCGTGTGTGAGTTTATCACTTTAACACGTCGCAAAAAATGGACATACTGAGTAAATTCTGATAATATTTAGTTAGTTTGGTGACAAACACAAACACTGCCACTATTAAGAAGAAAACAGAGTTTTCCCGTGCTCATGTAAACCTATAAAAGTGTTATATGTCACGGTGTTTTTATAGATATAATGGCGCTTCTGTGACTTTTATATATGTGTAAAATGTGACTGAGTGTTGACTCAACACTCAAAACAGTTAAAACATTTTGTTTTTAAAATTAACCAGTGAAAATATGACCTCAGTGTAACCTGAAATGATGTGTCTATTGCACTGGAGCCTACACTTTTACTAAGGGAAAGATACATGCATTGCTACCCAATGCCGTCAGTTAGTTTAGGCTCACCCCTGGTCTGTCTGCCTCTGATAACGCATCAAATCCACAGAACTGCTGACACTGTCTAGAGTGAGTGACATACATTGACATACAGAAGTGACGTCATGTATCCACATGCTTTTGACTCCTACGGATGGTGGTGTTATTTATTTTTTATATTTGTCAGACTGATTGAAAGGTGTCTCAGCTTGAGACAGGAGTCATGGACTTACAGCTACAGGGCGGAGGCAACGACAGTGGCCAGGATCGGTCCAAGACTTCAGATAATCATGAGAAACCTATCACAGCGCTGGTGGCTACTGAAGCAACAGGAGACTGTGCAAGTGAGAAAGCTCCTCTAATTATTAACACCTATGTCTTTTTTTCCCCCCTCAAAAGTTCTGGTGAATCAAAATTCACATGTACACTTTTATTTCTTTTGCTGACACTAAATTCTATGTGGTGGTGACTGGGCAACATGAATTTTATTTGAACATGTCACGTTTCATAAATTGAAGGCATACCTTTCGTTAATGTCTTACAGCACTGATTGTGGTTCCAAAGCAGCAAGGTCCATGAATATTTAGATTATATGTTTTTGGTGTGTTGGGCAGAAGTTACCCCAGAGGACAACCAAGGTTCTGACAGAAAGGATCACAGGGCCAGTGATGAGTCTCTGACAGATGTTGTATCCACAAATGACTGTGCACTCTTGCTCCCCAACCATAAACCAGCAATTCCACTAAAAACTGAAAAAGGTCGGTAAATGTAATTTACCGTGCTTTACATACACACAAAAAAAAGCTGCATACTGGAATGGCTATGCAAAAGAAGCAAGTAATATCTCAGTATTTAAATACTCAACTAAGCCTTTTTAATGAGTTTAAATGACATAAATCTCTTTCCCTTTCCAGAGGACCCTTCCACAGAGAGACCAAACCTTCCGAATGGCCACACATCTCTTGAGGGTGTTTCCAGTGGAGCGCCGCCCATCTGCACACCTCCGTCCCGTTTAAGTGGCCAGATGGGACCTCTTTCCTCACAGCCTCAAACGTGCAATGGACACAGTCACTCAGACAAGAAACGTTTACCGTCCTCCACCAAAAGCCAGAAAAGTTTTAAAGCCAATGCAACCCAGATACAGCAAGTAGCAGGAGATGGTGAGAACATTCGTTTACCTGAATCTGGATTTTGTATCTTTTTAGTCTAAGAGCTGCTCCTGAAACGAATGAACCTAATCTTTATCAGTGTTATTTTGGCTTGCTTTAGAATGAAAGAAACAAGACCCCACCCAGGAGTACATGGATTTGGTTTACTGGAGGGTGAAGGCCCTGTTTTATAGTTTTTATTGCACTCAGAAAATATTTGACATATTGTATCTCATGGTAACCCCTGCAGTCTACTACATACTTAACTTTGGTTGCACAGTTGTCTTGAGAGGTCGGCTACTCTAAGGCTGTTTTAATTTTTATAACAGTAAATTATATCGCAGGGCTCATTCGATGTAACCGTGGGTCATTCTCTCATTTAAAGTTCTGAAGTACAGTAATATTTCACAAGAGCTTTAAAACTGAAAACTTTGCTTTATATATAATTGTGTTACCTTCTCTGAAGTATAAAGGTAACGCAGTTTAGTGAACAATTAATAAGTAAGTAAATGCTACTCAGTTGACTCATGTTTGGAAAAACCCAAACTTTGTGACATTTCCCTGATAAAATCAAAGCAACTTGAAGGCAAGTGCAGCGCTTTCAGATTAGAAAACCGTTCACGGTCAGGCAGATAGATCAAATTTAGTGATAAACGGGCATCACAAAATTGACGTACTTTTACATTCAGTTAGCAGTTTTTTTTAGTAGCTAAATGATAATGTGAAGTGTGGAAAAAAAAACAGTAATGGTGTATGTCTGCGGTGTTTTTGCAGATTGCTGCGTTCACTGTGTGTTGGCTTGCCTGTTCTGTGAGGCGACCTCTCTGTGCTCGGCTCTGTCTCAGTGCCTGGCGTGCGGACAGGGCTGTGAGGCCCTTTGCTGCTGCGGAGAGGCAGCCACCGAGGGCTTGGCGTGTTGCGGAGAAGACGCGTGCTCTGCCATTCTGGATTGCGCCATACTGGAGGATTGCTGTCAGTCTTCGGACTGTTTAGAGATCTGCCTCGAATGCTGCTCTATCTGTTTTCCCGCTTAGGTCAAACCAGAGAATTAGGCATAGGAAACGAATTGTGAAAGTCTCATTAAGGACATTTTAGCACTGACTGGAAGGTATGGCGAAGTATTGGACCACGGTAGTCGTGTGAATTTTTTTTTTCTCCCCGTTGTATGCTGTATTTATTATTTTGCAAACTATATATTTTTTTTTTTTTGCAACATAGATCAAGACTGGATTCTTAGTCATGTGTGAAATAACTCCAGAAACAGAACCCCCGGAGCTTGTGGTTTAGTTGACAAGTGCTTAATCTGTCTGTCATTAAATCATTCTGATTATGAATCCCTATAATACCTCGAGGCTGAAAGTACATTGACTTTTTATCAAAAGTACAAAATAAGGTTTTTTTTTATTTTCATACATTCGGCGTCAAGGTTTTCTCGCTGCGGCATTTTTTGCGGAACGCTCGTCGCGCTCCCTGAATACCCACGTAGCATCTCTTGAACGTCGTTCTTTTGCGTTTGCTGAATGTCAATTTGGAACAAAAGCCACTGCAAGCTTGAATGTCCACTCCTAAAACTGATGTAAAAATAACTTCCCTGGATAAGCATTAAACGTCCGCATATTATTCTGGGCATGTTGAATTTCACAGCCTTTCTCCAGATGACTCTGCGATGGCCAAGCTTGATGCTGTGTTTGTGGGCACTGCTTTAAAGAGACTAGACCTGTTGAATCTGGCCGTATGTTAGAGTGGGGGGGGGGCGGGGGGGGTCGCAAGACAAAAGATGCGGAAGGCGGAGAGAATGTCTTTACCCAGTGACCCACAAAGGTCTTGTCCAGTCTCTAAAAGAAGCAAACACGCCAGAGTACCCACTGTGGACGCGACAGCCCAAAAAGCGCACGCAAGCTCGTTAATACCTTAGACCAATCAGTCAGCCGTGGAAAGATGTAAAATTTGGAAATCACCGCTTTTGACATTTTTGCTAATCATGACCCTTACCCCCAAAACGTGTCGTTACCCCAGACGGTTTTAAACCAAACGCTTGGATCTTTATTCTTTTGTATTTTTCGGCTAAAGCGCGCTGATTTGTCTTGTCAGTAATGATGGTGTCGGACAGCTTATGAAACTGAAAAGGGGAAATACCTAAAAGGTAAAAAAAAAAACAAACAAACAAAAAAACCCCCAAAATGTCATGTTCCTTCCACAATATGTGTAATCTGCGTGCATTCATGGCATCAGAGACATTTAATGATTCTTGATGCTAGCAGACATTTCCCTTAGTTATCTCTGCTCTGTCTCTAGCCTTCGGCCCTGCCAGGGTTCCTGACCTTTGTCTCTCTTTATGTCTTAAAATAACTCTAATTCGTTCAGTACACAAATGGATCCATGGACATAAAATACATATATGAGATGTGTCTTCATCATATGTATCATATATATTTTTATGATTATAGTTTTATGATTTGGACAGGCCTCTGTTGTGCCATGCCATTCCAAAGTAAAAAAAAAAGAAATCTCAGTTTTTCACATTTGTGGTTAGATATGTGCGACTAGCTATTAAAAACTTAAAAATATGCACCGCTACACAGTCTGTCCAATTCTAAAGCCATGCAACGATGCTTTTGCAATGATGCAATGATATGTTTTTTTTTTAAATTAACCTCTTCACTGGAGCCAAAAATATAAACAAAATCATATTAAAACCTGGGACAAATGATGAATATGATGTAACTACAATGATTTAATTAATTGGTCGAGCCCGTATTTCCAAAAGGCAAACATAACATTTAAAGGAATTAATAGCACAACACAGTTTGAAAAATAGGCCAGACCTGTACTTAAAAGGAAGTCCAGAAGAGCTGATGGAAAAATGAAACCTAACCTCTTTAAAACACAAAAGCCTGATTCAAATGAACTGGTCAGGAAGTGGGACACACTCCATATTCTGATCCAAGGCCATCACCACCTGTTTTAAAGCCAAAAGTTTAAAATATAACAGTTTGGTTGTTGACCTTTAAAACAGTTGGCAGGTACTTCTATTTCAGAGGAAGACGGAAGGCATGCTCTCAGATGTACCTACAGCAGAGAGAAAGAAAAATACCCTACAGAAATAAAACAAAGGAACTGGGGCTGATGAAAAAAAAAAAAAAGAAAAGGATAAAGTGATATCTCAACGCAGAAAAAGAGACTTGAGAATTCCAAATGAGATTTCCAGCACAAGAGCTCAGGAGATCTGCAGTTTCAAAATGTTCATGTCAGGACAAACACAAGAAGCTAGATGCAAAAACGTTTTTTTTCTTTTGACATAAGTTCAAAAAATGAACAAAAAAGAATGGATGTGCTTCCTGTGTAACGTACTACCTGCGTAAAGAGAAGTTTCCAGTGATAGAGCTCTGCTGTGTTCTTGTTTAAAATGTTTGTTGGTCAGTTTTCAGAAAGGAATTTGCCCAACAGCTCTGTGAAATATGATCTTCTTTGGAATACTTACTCTGTGGCTATTGGCATTTGGACATGTTAAAATTAAGCCAACAGAAAGATGAGTGTGTTTTTCACAACATAGCCCCCCCCCCCCCTGGTTGGCTGTGGAGAGGGGCAGGAAAGGGTTGTTTATTGCAGAGATGTGCCAAATGGCGTCAACAGGAAGTGGAGGAAGTGACTGAAATGACAGTGATGGTTGACGGAATAGTCCCTACGAGCCTGACGTCCCACCCCCCCTCCTGACCCAGGACCTCTGACGACCAGCCATCAAAGAGTCTACCGGGCACCGACCGCGTGGTCAGGAAGCAGCTTTCACATGGGGCTTGACCACTCTGCCAGCACCTCCACATAGAACCACATACTACACGACTCTGCCAATCCGAAAAGGGCCTGAGTCAGTCAGATAGGGGTATTATCTGGCCCAGATGAAGTCCACTTTCATAAACCATCTGCTACAGATGGGATATTTTTCATGTTGATTGCGGCGGTGAGCGCTGAAATTCAGTTGTTAATGGAACTGAAACCTGACGTATTTTCTCATTTATTTTAAAAGCATGCTAAAACAGACGGATTTGTGTTTGGAGTTGGTTTTAAGGGAGCAGATTCTGAGCTTTGGGGTTTTTTGGGGGGTTTTTTTTCAGTCAACATTAAATAGCTGTAATGAACTGGTGCGCTGCTGGTGTTCCTGACTGAGTATGCCTTTGAGAGCAATTATGTACTTGCTAAGCAAAAAAACCCCATTTTTCGTCCCTGAAGACAACCAGTCAGCAATAGCCTAACAGGTTTAGAAAAAATGAAGCTCTCAGTGTTGCATAATTGTAACTTACCGAACTGAAAAAAGCTATCGTTCAAAGATTTTTAACCAGTGCAACTCATACTGAAACAGCAACATGTCATGAATGTATGCAAATGTTTTTCAAATATTCCTGAAAGTACTTTTGAAATATTCTCCACACTGTTGTATGAATTGTAGAGCACATAAACACAGAAACAGCAAACATTAGACCTCAGTCGAGAATACGGTATATAATTCATAATCAATTGTCATCTGAATCAATTGTCAGTTATTTTAGTCTTCTTCTGACTCTACACAAAGTAAGTGAATAAGCTGGGGGAGTACTGCTGTACATCTCCTTATGTCTTTTCCTGCACTCCAACAAATGCATATAACATTATAAAAAATACAAACTTCTAAAAAAAAAAAATGCAGACATGTGATGCTGTAACTGACAGCTACTCCATTCTGTATACCCATCATGGCCTGTTGATTATTTGGATGCTGGAGAGCCACAATAGTACATATTTTCTCTAACCCAGCACTAATACTCTTTAGTGCCAGTCAAGGGCTTTATAATTATCATTTGTAGGTTGAATAAGGTGGGATAGAACTAAGGATTAAGACTGAGGAACAAATATCCTAGACTAAGTCTTCCAAACAGCATACTGCCTCTTCTTACTTCAGCTCGAAAACCATGGAATATGACTATTTTCAATGTTATCGTTACACTTAAATATCAAGCAGTTATGTGATGTCAGTCGATGCCAAAACCAATAAAACGTTATACGGGTAGATTTTCAAATGTCCACGCCTTGAACAGGGAGGTCTTGCTTCCTCTGCTTTACCCTGACTATGATAAACCCAAATCTAAACAGTAAAACAAGACAGTCTATCCAGTGTCTGCCATCCACCCAACTTTCCACCACATAAAGTCCCAGGTTAAACTAACAGCTCCGCATGTGGGTACTGAAGATCATCCAAAACTAACAGCACACTATTATGGTGAAACAGCATGATGTTTTAGAGTAGGATTAAAACTCATATTCTGGGTTATTGTTAGGGCAAATGCTTACACCAGAACCGTTGGCATGAAAGAAAATTAACTTTGTGGTCGTCTAATTAAGGTTGAACAAGGATAGATCATTCGTCTCTCTGCAGAGCACGCAAAGTTATTTCATCATACTTACTCAAACACAGGGGATTAAACGAAGCAATACCTTGATGAACATCTTAAAAGCTAAGTATGTCTTTTGGAAAAGCTTAGTACGACATATTTCTTGGCTGTTTACCTCTGAGCTATTAAGAACTGAAGAGATTCAACTGGGCTGTGAACTTTTTAACTTTGATTTTCTACGTTCTGATCTGGAACTGAACATAATCTGGCCCACATGCAGATTCTATAATTAAAGTGCCATTAATCATCTGTATTTGTGTAGTGGAGGAGGTAGTAGATTAACTGAAGCCAGTCAGAGAGCAAGCAATGATGTAATGGATAATTTTACAAAACGCACAAAATTTAGTGAGAGGTTTTGAAGACATATTTTTAACAGTACGTTTTAAAATCCTGATTTAAAAAGTTAAGAACTTTATATGAAGGAATGAGGTAACTGTGAGGGAACTTGGTGATAACGTGAACATAACAGTGAGAGCTATTGGAAGTCTACTTTGATGGGGCCAGAGAACAGAGGCAGCTAAACTACAAAATGGCACAGTGTGAAAAGTTTGCAGCTACTGTAAACACTCAGGTAGGACAGTGGGCGAAAAGAGGTCATTAATGATGGAAAGTAAAAAGAAAGAAAAATAATTCAGTACAGAAAAAACACCAAGGCTTACAAAAATCACGTTAACAAAGCAAATCAAACCAGATGTGTGAATATTTGTCGGATTTTGTATCAGTTGGGTTTTCGATGTTTCTCATTCAGTGCCGTTCTCAGAACAGAAAAAAAAAAGAATTATCAAAATCATAGGATTAAGATGACTCAGCAAAATTAGTAAAAGGTCCTGGCTGATCGAGGCCAACATGCTACTAATCCACCGTCCTACTAAGCGACCCTCTCAGTGAAAACCGTGAGTGTGGGTTGCACTCTTGTGGCGTATCACTGTCGTTACAAGTAACGTCTGAGTGAAAAAGTGTCCGCCTCTGTCCGCTTGCAGACTGAATCAGCAGATCCATGTGTGTTTAGATTTTTTTTTTTTTTTTAATTCAAACCCTGTGATTTAATTGACTTCTTCACAGATTATCGAGCACAAATCATTCGAGATCTTCTCGTCAAAGCCTGGATTCAACTTAAATCGACTGATTTTTTTTCATGTAGATTACACAATAACATTGGGTCACCACGCCTTGATCAGCCAGAGGTTTCAGATGACCCAACAGACCTCTTCAGGGATCATATCCTCACAGACAGAAGTAGCCTAATTAAAATAAAAAAATCCCACTAACTGACATTACTTTAATTATGTTAAATAAGAAATCTTAGGTAATCATGTCATTATGGGTTGAGAGGTCTACAGAGCTCCTTCTCAAGTTGTGAGTCATCTGTAATTGTGTATTTATTTACGTTCCTTTTCACTGATTCGCGTGTGTTGATACAGACAGCTGAGACAGAAATGTCCTGGGTATAGGAGTCGGGTAACATTTTACAGCGTCACGAGACCGATGGTAAGGAAATTTCTCACATCTTTAATTAGATCTTACGTGCAAGCTGAACTCTCCTCTAGACTTTTTAGTAGCTTTAAAAAGGGGCTAAGACTCACTAATCCTATTTAACAGCACACAAGAATGTGGTTTACATACAGAGAGCCTGTAAGAGCCTATACATCAAGACTAGGTAGGTTAGTGTAATGACCAGACGAAAAACGGTTCATCAGAAAAGCCTCGCACTTGGACAGCCTCGAAAAAAAAAAAAAAAAAAAAAATTTACACTTAAACTGTTGAACTGCTTCTCCGCTTTGACAGTTAAACTAGATGATGAGTTAAATAAGTCTGTGTTGCTTCACCTGGGGATGTTTTTTTTTTCGTTCATTTATTAAATGAAGCTTGAAAGACACGGGCAAAATATGGTTTCTTTGATCATTTTATTTATACTTTAACATATAAGTAAAAAAAAAAAAAAAACAAAGAAAAGAAAAAGAAAAAAAAAAAAGTAGATTGGAATAAACTTATTGCTTGTTTCAATGGTGCTTTTATTGGAAGACACCCCTCCGCAAGCACTGACAGGTGTTAAAATGGAGAGACAAACATACAGTAGATACAATAAATTCCCTTACATTTAGTCTCAGATTGGACTACTTTTTTTTTTTTCCAACATTACAAAATATATTTCAAATTCAAAAGCTAGAATGTAAACATTGCCCAATTCAGTTCCATTAATTTGGATTACAGTTATAATTGCATATTCTTTGTGCAAATGATCCAGCTGACTGTCCACATTACCATTATCATAGACAAACATGAGGCCACAATGCACAAAACATCAAATATGTCTTACTTAAAAAAATAACAAACAACAACAACAAAAAATATTATTGCTGCCTACCTAAAAGTCAGAAACGAATGAAATGTTTAAAAATGCCACCATTACTAAAAAAGAGAGAGGGAGAAAAAAAAAAAAAGACACACACACACACACATATACTGTATCCTAGTTTTGAATTTTGATCCAGAAAACAAGCTGTTTGATAAAAGGGATCCCGATAACTGCCCAAGGTTTGAATGTGGTAGCCACGTAACTGCTCTTAGCAGGCAAGTTTAACAGTTGCCAACGTCGAATACAATCTTGTCATTATTAACACAAGAAAGGTGAACATTAGCTCATTTCAGAAGTCATGCTTACGCTAAAACAAAAATCACGCCAAAAGTCACAAGGGCTGGCGTTGCAAAAAGTCAAAAAATTATGCTGATTCTCTCTGTTCTTGTCTGTGAGGTTCATTTGACCACAACTGCACTGCATTTTTTTTTTTTTTTCATGAACATCCATAAAAAGGCAGAAGGCAAGAACCTTAAAGCATCTTCCAAACACATACAGACAGTTAACAATGCGGTTTAAATAGATATTTGTTGATATAGTCACAAGGTGCTATGCCCAACAAAGCAGTTTGAAGAGCTTGCTTCAGCATGATACTCGATGGAAAAAAAAGCGTCAGAGAATAGAAGTCCCTCACTCTAAATGACCCGCATTCAGCCCCCTCGTCACAAACGCCTTATTAAAACTATCCTTATCTCTGGTGACATTCACACTCCGAAATATTAAATAAAAATATATATATATATTACATGAATGGAAGAGAAAATATATATTCTGTGCATAATCTCAGGAGCAGGCATCAAGACAGATCTGTGGAAAGTTACTGTACTACGCAGCAAAGTGTAAAGATTGCCTTTTAACACTGTGTTAATAAACGTGTTATATTAAGAGACAATAGTACTCTATGTTATATATGCTATACATTGACACACATAAACATATATAAGTCCATTGAATATATAGCATGACTGACTTGCGCTAGTGCTAAAATACAATTACAGAGGGCAGATTTTTGAGGATGAAACCCATAACATTCTACTGCTCCGGTACATTTTTGTTTTCTTGCATAGTAAACTAGAATTTCTAACTTATGAGCGAGAAAAAAAAAAAAACTTTTAATTTTTAAAAGTTTGCGATAACCATCTGAAGTCCTGAACTGTTTCTGAGGAGCAGACAGCCTAACAGTTTGGAGTCGTGTCAGAAAGATAAGGACCCCCCCCCCCCCCCCCCCAACAACGAATATCAAAACAGAAGTTTATCCGTCGGTCCCTGGTTTAAGCTTGATCATATTTAACAGGATCGTGCATTTCCTTACTAAGAGACGACTCATTCTATTACTCTACCGGGTTTCTTCCGGAAAAGATGACACATCTGCTGAACGAGATTCAAAATTCAATCAACCATGTCTCTTCTGTCACAGATGCGCGTGTCAGTCAAAAAAAAAAAGGAAATCTAAAGACATACGAGACGTAAACCAACAGAGTGGAAACGCTAGACCACCGGATCTGCGATTGACTGTTAAAAGTCTTAAATGGTAAATGGCAGTGACTACAGACTTTTGTGAGTTTATTAAACGGAGCGTTGTGGCAAGCGGGAGCTCAACTCGTCTCTCACTGGGTTATGCACATACCGTACGCATTCTAAACGCAATCTTATTTTTACACGAGTGAACACACGTGTCAGATCTCACTTTCAGATTGGCGATGATGCCAGGTTCAAGAACCGTCCTTTTTAGCCATCACGCGTCGACATCGAAAAAAAAAGGACGCCGCTATGCAACAGTTTTGTACAGGAGCACGTGATTAACCATCGCTACAGCATCTGTGATTGGACATCTGACAAATGTGACCAGGGATTTTTCCATTATACAGATCGGTGAAAAGTGGTACAGAAGAACCGATATCAGAAGACTCGATCAAGCACAAGTGCGTTTCTTTGTGATTACATAGGCTACGTAACTTCGTAAAGAGCCTCAGTTCAAACTCTAAAAGAGAATCGACAAAACTCCTCTATCCTCGACGATTCAGCATACTGTATATTATTTCCATATGTAGATAGACACAGGTAATATAATCCCAATCAAACAGTACAACTCCTTCATGACCGTTTTGGACAGACACAGACATTTAGCCATATAAACACAACAATGTACTTTCTCTACGCCTCCCAAATTTCACATCATTTCAAAGTATTTGGAAGGGGGACTGGGGTATAGTAGATTTAAGGATGCGTTCCAATGACAGAAGTATATGGAAGGACAGCCAGCATACACATAAAAATTTGAATTTTTTTTTGTTTTGTTTTAATAAAATGGCTGCCAAGGCATTTTGTATGGCAATAATTAGCAGCTCTACAATGGTCGTATGATCCCTGTAAACAAGAAAATTGTCAGAGAATTTCAAATCTCTACAGGAAACTGGCTTTTATATACTCCATCATCATCATCATCATCATCATCACTGTCTCAACACTGTCCACAGGAGAAAAAGGGAATTCCAGCAGTTGGAGAAGATTTAGAAAAGAGAAACTGAACAGGATATTCAGTTCTCATCAGTTCATTGTTCCTGAGGACACAAAACAAGCCAATATGTTGCATGTTCATGCAAGGGGCCCCCCCACCCTGGCATTGTTCTCTCTCTCCTTCTGTATCTGTCTCACACACACACACACACACACAGACACACGCGCACGCACAGACACACACACGCACAGACACACACACACAGGGGCAATACAGGTGTGTGCATCCCGCTTTTTTAAAACAGAACACTATCCCTTTAATATTTCATGGGCTACAACTAGAAAAAACAAAAAACAAACTCTATGTCTAGCTATAAGAACATGTAGTCTTCTCTGGATTGTCTTTGTTTTGCTTAAACAAAGATGAGACATCAGCATGTCTAAAGCCATTCTGCATATACAATAATTAAGAGTGCTTTCTACCGTAATTACACTTTTTAAAAAGAAAATACAGCTGTCCACTGCTACGGTGGTTTCAATCTACCTGCAGTAACTCAAAATTACACTACGTTCCGTTGGTCCTTCTAAACGATCTCTCTATCAAAGGTAAGCACTGTTTTCACTAGAGACGTGTTAAATCAGTCTTGCGATATTTTGAGTTTTTTTTGTGGATTGTGTATAAAAGGGCTCGTCAAATGGCTGAAGGAATAACTGTGCAGTTCCTGCTCTCCTCTGGCCTGTGAAACAAGGCCTGTGTTCAAGAGTGGATGTGATGAGCTTTGCGCTGGCTCTACCTCAGCGTAGAGTCTCACGGGATACGCGGAGGCCTTCTGCCGCGGGAACGCCGTCACAAGTCCTCCTCCATGCTAAAGCTGCTCCTGCGACTACTGGTTTTGGAGGCTCCCGGGGAAACGGAGGAGAGCAGGGGGTCGGCTCCGCCCACGGGCGACAGGGCCCCGTCCTCGTCCATTAAAATGTCCCCGAGGCCCATGTCCCCCATCAGGCCCGGGTTGAAGACGGAGGAGGAGGGGTCGTCCAGCTCGCCGAAGCTGAGGGAGCCCAGGTCCAGCGGGCTGCTCATGGCCACCGCCACCGGGGAGGTGGAGGCGGGCGGCGACAGGAAAGTGGAGGCGGCGCTGTGGTTGAGGTCAGCCCCGCCCAGGGTGAGCAGGGTTTTGGAGAGGCCGTCGTCCGCGCCGGGATCCAGAGTCATCTGTTGGTGCTGCTGCTGCTGCTGCTGATGCTGATGCTGCTGCTGTTGGGTCAAGGGCATCTCGGCGTTTCGGGAAGACTGGATGCCGTGGAGACGGGCCTGCATTTCCAGCTCCTGCGGATACCAATCGTAGCGCGTCACACTCTCCCGTATTTACAAAGCAAAAGCAGACACCAAAAGCCTGTAACGGGCTCTTAGGATTTTCGCTGATTTACCATCATCTGATTCTGTCAAGGGCTTGTTTTTTTTTTTGGGGTTTTTTCCCCATCAAGATTAAACAGGCATCTAAATAATGCATTTCAAAACCTCATTGTTCTAGGAATGTGTTTCAAGTCAGTTCATTTGAGCAGGAAGGAGCCTGCATGACACAGCATTACCGTAATCCACCTCAGAGGAATGCAAATGACTGGTTTATATTTACAGTTAAGGCTGAGGGCAAAAAACAAATAAACACACAAAACAAACAAACAAAAGATTCTCTGAAATATGTTTTCTAGATAGGAAATCAAAACTTTTCCTTCAGTACATTTCTGAGAAATACGTCTCTCTGAAAAACACTTCCTTTGAAAAAGTTTTTTTTTTTTCCCCAGAGAACATGCATATACATGACCGACTTAAAGTCCCTGAAAACACCTGGAGTACAAAACAAAAAACGATGAAAGGGCAGTCTTTCCTGCTTTCCAACCTGTCAAATACCACTTTCCCCATCCTATCCTCCATTCTTCTACACATACAGAGGGCTGAGCGCACTGAATGATAAATTAAATTAAATTCAGAATGAACGAAAGCCAGAACCATACCTCGTTTTTACTGTTTGTACTCGGGGAACTGCGTATTTTTTTTTTTTTGTGTGTGTGTGTGAGCTAACCTGAATCCGCAGGAGCAAGCTGCGATTAGCGTGTTCCAGCTTCTTCTGTCGAGTCTCCATCTCCTTGGCTCTCTGCTGCTCTTTCTGCAGTTTGCGGATGTAGTCGACGGAGGCCTTGAGGATGGTGCCCTTGTTCCAGCGCATCTCCCTGCGGCAGAGCGGTTAGTGAGCGAGCGAAATGCGCAGACGCCCGGGCAGAATCTCTAAAATATTTAACAATTCTAAAAACAAGCCACTAAACACAGCAGTAAAACTCAGTGAATGATGACTGTTTTCAAACAGAGATGACATACGAGACGTGTAGCGTGATTCATCTTTGACAAAAACATCGTAAAAGCAGTGATACTGACGGGTCGTTTGATTTTGGAACGAGTGCTCCCAGTTCCTTGATACGGTCATTGATGTTAAACCTTCTTCTTCTTTCGACTATGGAGGAACAAAGCTTACAGTTACAGACTGATTCCATGTTTCAAACACGACACAGGAAAGCGAAGACAAACCATTGATTCTTGACAACGACGCAGTGGGCGAAAAAAAAAAACCCATTTTACGTTACAGAATTACAGATGCACATTACAGAATGAACTGTTCACTCTTTTTATAAGAGTTTGTCCATTCTAGGCGAAGACAGTTTTTTCCTTACTTTCTCAAATTACGGGGCTTTGCATAAAATCTAGGGGAAGCACCGCTGTTATATAATTCACGTTTAGGAATTCACTAGAATATGGAAATGAAAGCTTACTTTATCAAGAAACCACAGGCTAAAAACTGAGCAGCAGTAACTGAAACTCACTGAGGTTATGGTTGTCCTTCTTCTGCCGTTCTTTCATGAGAGCTTTTGCCTCTGCATCTGCAAAAAAAAAAAAAAACAACCATCGCTCTCGTTACGGTACAGTTTACTCAGTGTCGCAGACCTCTCACTCTATTTGCTGGGTAAATATCGTGCTTTCATACATACATAGTCTGAAATGAACTATTTGAACAGAAAATGGGAACTAGGAAACTGTGTGTAAGCCGTGTGGGTGTATGCAGACAGCGTTAACTGAACATTGTCCATACAAGGAGGGAGTGGAGCAGAAAAATGAGGAAGACAGGATAGAAGAAAGAGAGAGAGAGAGAGAGAGACATGATAAATGAGTCATACCACTCAGCTCCCTCTTGACATTGTGCAGGTTGGCAGGGCAGGAATTGCTGACAGTGATAGTAGGAGCTGCCATCCCAGGGCTGCTGTATACATCCAGGAGATTTCCTGAGACAGGCAGCTGCAAACAACCAATCAGACACTTTAGAAAGGAAAAAAAAGGAAAAAGAAAGAAAAAGCCCTCCCACACTGTTATCATCACAAACACCTCAGCTATAGAGACTCTTTTACAGCATGCTGTGACACATGGATAACCCCAGAGATTCACAGCACAGCGTTCAAAGCAGAAAACCCTGATAACGGCGTCTGTAACCGCTGTAAACCGAAATCAGACCGCCAGCGCCGTTGACTATTCATCTGTCAGAGTTAGATTTCACTTCTGCTGGTGGTTTTGGCCTGAAGTGAATTCAAACAGAGTCAAAAACACGTGCTAAGCACATTGTGTGTGTGGTCTGACCAATCATGCTTTTTTTTTGGTTGTTTTTTTTTGTTGTTTCCATCACAAATCAGACTGCGGTTTTAAAATCTATAGGTGTCAGCTCTAAGTAACATTGAGAAAGACAGAGGCAGGTCCAACTGTAGGCTGGTGATCTCATACACCCATGAACCAATGTATGCGTTCATAACAGAACACCATTCCTTAGAAAAGAACATGTCCCCAGCAACAGGAGGAAAAACTGGTTCACGCAGTTAATACGGTTCATGGTGAGGGTATGATTAAAGAATGAAACGGACACAGCTAATGTGTTTTAGTTCCCCAGGAACCATCCCAAGGCATTTCAATTCAACCTCTCTCATCAAAAAAAAAAGAAGTCAAAAAGCTACCTTTTCGTGATGAGGCAACACCAAGAGATTACATAGGCAACAAACAAACAATTGTAAAAACAAACCAAACCAACCAAAATAAAAAGGAAAAAAACCAACACCACAAAAAAAAAAGAAATCGTTATATTCCTCAAAGCTTCCTCTTTCTTAGCTGTCTCGATGCTTAACCGATTTTTAAGTACGTGCTTTACTGTAACGTTAGTATCTCTCTGAATGACGAACTGATTAAACACAAAGGTACATTTACATTTCAAATCACGCGGCTCTACAGCTCTTCATGTTCTACTGTGTATCCAAGAGAAAAATCAATTCTCTTACCTCGTACATGCTTTCATTACAACGTGTGCTGTGAGCCAGTCACCTCTTTCAAAAATCTAAATCAGTCATTTAACAACATGTGCTTTACCTCAATCTCTTTTCTTTTCTTTTCATGCTCCGGTAGCAAAACCAAAATCCTCATCTTGTCCTGCTGTGCACATTCAAACTTCCTCTTACTCTCCGAAAGAAAAGGCAGTTGAAAAAAATGGGGAAATATCTCTCAGAAGAGAAAAAAAAAAAAAAAAAGAAAAACTTCCAGGGTGAGCTATCAGCTCTGACACACACACACACACAGACAGGCAGGCAGGCAGGCAGGGAGGCAGGCGCACACACACACACACACACACACACACACACAACTGGATGAGCAAAGCTCCCCCACCCTTCATCTCCACCCAGGTCTGGCCATTGCTAACCATGTGTCAGAAGTGTCTGTTTGTTTCCACAGCTCCACTGGATTCCAGTAGCTCTTGCACAAATTCACCCTCACTGGCTAAAAACAAATACACTTCTAACAAGTCAAAGCAGGTCACAGCTCAGAGCTAAAAACTCATTAACCTGGATGATGACTAACAACAGAACTGGAGCAGTCTTAAAGAAAAAAAAAAGAAAACAAAACTAAAAAAAAAAAAAAAAAGACAAAGTCAGAAAACCCTATCTTCACCAGTGGTTGCCCACACACCATAGAAACCTTCTAAAATATGGGTTTTTTTCCATTTCTGTTGCAAAGACAAAGTGCAATACAAATCAATTGGAACAACTTGTGCAACCTGACTGCATTCCAAAGCCCAAATATATCTTTCAGGTCCAAATCTGCCAGCCCTTTTCTCAATAAATCAATGATAAGGCACTTTGAGACATCACAATAGCTTTGAACACAAAAGAAAGAGAGAGAGAGAGAGAGAGAGAGAGAGAAAAAAAAAGATATCAGCCAGTCAAGTCAAAAGATCCAGGTACAGCGCGATTTGGCACATACCGTGTTGGGCATCTGCAGCCCGTAATCGAGCAACGTCATGGACTCGTCATTCAAGCTGGACTCCAAGCTGATGATGTCATCGATGACATCTTCAATCTGTGGATAAAGAAAATACCTTCAGTAAAACGGTTTTAAAAAAATGGCAGCGATGATCTGACAGCACAAAAGAAAAGAAAAGAAAAGAAAAAGAAAAGAAAAGAAAAGAAAAGATAAAAAAAAACCCTGCCTAAAGGTGACTCATAAGACAGAAGAAGTTCTAAAAAATGCACAACGCAGCACTTTGTGAGTAACACATCAGCCACACATGCATGAGTATTACTGAACCCACTCTGTCAACACATTTCAAACAGGAAAAACAGCACCCACATCATCATAAAGTTAAAGAATTAACTGTCACACCTTAAAGAAATCATATTTCATGCTGAGGCCTAAAAAGCGTGTGGCCTAATGTCCCCTGATCTGTTTGATGTAGGTCTTTGGGGGTCAGTGAGGCTGATTAAGTTGAGCTACACAGTGAGGCTTAGCTTTAATAGCCAAACCCACACAGTGCTAAGTGTGCAGGGGTCATTGAATGGCTGGTGTGGTATTTGCCAGCACCGTGTGGTACCAAATGGACTGTACATGAGAGAGTTGAACTGACTTTGCAGTGACTCGACAAAGCATGCTATTGTATTTAGAAAAGGAACTGAGAACACTTCAAAAGGATCTATGACGGCAAAGTTTGAACAACTTCTGAAGCAAATAGCTAATTATTTGAAAGGCACATGCTAAATGGCTTAACATTTTCATGAGCTTCATATGTTAATGCACACAGCTTGTCCTTGTGTGTCTGCTTCTTTTTTCCCCCGCCCAGAGTTCAAGACGACAAACTACGACAAACAAAAATGCACTATCAAATGAATCACCTATAAAGCCAAGCTGCACAGCTGAACAGTGGTTGGGAAAACTGCTAAAAGAACAACCAGCAGCTCTAACCACAAAGGTCTCAGTTCAATTAAAGAAATTCCCAGCTCTTCACACAAAAAAAAACGTGAAAGGTCTTTGCTGTGTCATTTTTGTGTCAAAGAAACGTAGTTATTAGAATCTTCTATGTTGCCTCTTTTGGTGCTACAAAAACTTTAGTTACTACCACAAAACACTTTAAATGGTCATAAACACTGTTTAAATTTATGTATGCACGCTTTATTATATATAACTTAGGTTTCAGGGTGACCTCATTCCAGTATACATTGTATTTGATGAAGGTCAGTGAGACTGTGTCTCTTTGTTTCTGACACTTTTAAACTGTAAATAAGCTTCCCCTACCCCTATGTTAACTTTAACTGTATGGTATAATAGGCAAAAGTCAACAGAACAACACAAGCAGCCACACCCACTCACACAATCTCTAAGTTCATACCTCCTCTTTGTTGGAGCCAAGACTGAGCACAGCCAATGGGCTGCTAGGTGTGCTGCTGACATGTGCCAGTTCGGGGGCGGAGCCAGACTGAGGTGAAGAGGACACTGCAAGCGTCTGATTGGCCACCTTGCTTCCCAGTGTGTGAGAGAGATACTGTTTGACTTGTTGTCTCTGGGCTTGTTGGATGTGATATTTGGTTGGATTCTCCAGGTGGGTCTGTACCTGAAATACCAGACAGAAAAGAACATTATACCTTAATTTTAAAGTTTAACCAAATATTTCATTCAGTCTAGCCTTTTGTAATCATACAGAATGAAGACGGGCCACAAAAAAATGCTTAATGTGAAAAGCACTTAAATGTGAGCTTAACTACACTTCTTTAACTTAAAGGAAACCCACACGTGACATTAGCATTGGTAATACTGCACTTTTCACAGTCTCACATGGCTAGATCCTGCACTTAATCTTAAATGCTCTCTGTATTACAGTCAAACTACCCAAATGTTAGATTAAACAAACAGAGTGTTTAGGTGGGGAACAGGGAGAGCCCCTGTGGTTTATTTTTGCCATACCTTCAGCACCTCCACCGGCACCTGCGCCGGGGCAGGTCTGGCTGAGGGCAGGCTGGAGGCGACGGAGATGGCAGGGGAGGAGTCAGCGGAGCGGAGCTGCGCGCTGGAGGCCTGCTGCTGGGCCTCCCTCCTCTCCTGGTCCTGGGCCTGCTGCCTCATCAGCTCCTGCCTCATCAGCACGCGTGACGTCATGACTGAGCCGACAGAGGGCGCGGGATCAGCGGGGGTCAGAGAAGCACTGCGTGACGGGGAGAGAGAGAGAGAGAGAGAGAGAGAGAGAGAGAGAGAGAGAGAGAGAAAGAGAAGGGCGGGAAGCGGGTCAGCTTTGGACTACTCCATCCCTCTGTAATCATATTAGCCTGTGACTATTTCAGAAACAATGCTCGCAGAGCCATCCAGCATGACATGCTTCTATTTCCAGACAGACAGATCATATTTAGCAACTTAAGAGGACAGGTAAACGAAAAAATATTTTTCCTGTGCCCTACGGAATGCTGAAATCTGTCTATGTGAAAAAATGGAATTGATGGACAAGTTCACTTTAAAATAAACAGAAGATATTAAAGAAAATAAACAACAAATAAATGTATAAAGTTAGTGATTCTGTTCATTGTTTTGAATTTTTTTGTTTGTTTGTTTGCAACGTTTCCATTTCCTGATTCGGTGGAAATTGTGGTTATTTTCCCTCCTTAGGCCTCTTCTTTAAAGTTGTTTGTTTTAAAAACAATAGCAAATACAACATTGGGTTTATGTGGGAGAAGCGCTCTAATGCAAACCCCCATGATGATAAAACAAACAATGATAATTCACATTCAGTTCCTTATAACTTTCCAACAGTCATCTTATTATGATGTAGTAACTAGTAACACTCTTATACCAGATTCCCCCTGCATGACACAGCAAAACTATCAAAACTTCCAATTAAGTTTTGAGTCTAAAACTTAACAAAAACACATCGGCTCAAATTTCCTCTCTTCATAGTTCAAATTTTAGCTGAGTCACTGGGAAGTCCCTGAGCACAGACAGGAGGACAAAACAAGTATCAAATAGTTTTCACAACCACAGACTGTATCTGCTTTTGCCAAAGGTTCTCACACTTAATTCCACAAGGGCGCAGAGACAAACACTGCATGATAAAATACCAGACTATTTACAATGTCAGATAGAGGGAAGTAGGGCTGTGAGAGCGATGTGGACTTTGGGACAGTTTCATAATTGT
Organism: Chanos chanos; assembly: GCF_902362185.1. Classification (NCBI taxonomy): domain Eukaryota; kingdom Metazoa; phylum Chordata; class Actinopteri; order Gonorynchiformes; family Chanidae; genus Chanos; species Chanos chanos. Next base: position 9,800,890 of record NC_044503.1, on the reverse strand, counting down.
TTTAACCTTCCAGAGGTATTTAGTTACACAACTCCACTATATAACATTCGTAAAACTCTGGCTTAGAGGCACCTCTAAGAGACCCAACTGTACAACAACAAAGCCCTCATGCTATACCTGGCAGTTCCTGTGAGAATACATCCAAAGCAAGGGCTATACAGTTTCACATAGTGTTTTCATATCCGTTTAGTCAGTGGGAAGTCCCAGAAAAGGATGAAATGTAATTAGACACTCATGTCTTTCTGTAGAACATGCACTGACCTGCCCTCACGTATGGACAGACAACAATAACGACCCAAATACCACTATGGCATAGATGAAACGGAGAAATAAAAAAGATAAAAACCAGTTTAAAGACGGAGCAATGAAAACTAAAGCTCAGTTTAAAGAGTCAAGTGCCTAAAAGCTACATTTAGAAACTTGTTTGACCTTTTTTTGGACATGTATCAGAATGAAAAATCCTACTCCATATATGTACTGTTAACTGTAAATGGGTACAATAAAAGACAGAATTAGACAGAGAAAATATCTAGAAACATTATATAGAATACAACCACGGTTGCGTTCGTGTGGTACTCCTGTAAAAAGTTCCATCACGGTGTTGGATTATGACCTCTTTGTTAGTTATCTGTTTATTGCTATGTGGGGTAAAAGTGAACATGCTTGACACCGGAAGTGTGGCAGTGCGTTAGGTGATGGGAGGACATTAGGACTCACCTTACAGAGATGGGTTGACTCTTGAGCTGATAGAAAGTGTCAGAGTCAGACGCTAGGATGCCGTCAACTTCAATGTCAGCAACTATGCCTGACTCTGGCAGCAATGGCTCCACACTGAAGACAGAGAATAAGTGAACATCAGCATCTAACTGCTTTCAATTGGAATGGTCCCATTACTTAACACATCAACACATTTAGTGAGGGACAGTGTTTATACCGCAGGTGTGACAGCTCAAAGTGACAATGACAGAGACAGATGTTGGTGAAAGACAGATCATTTTAGTTCAACATAGTGTTGTTACGACAGCCCATTAATGGACTTCGCGCTGCTTTCGGGGTCAAGGCCATGAGCTATGAGTTGCACCCTTTACCACAAAAGTGAAAGAGCAGTGAAAACAAGCCAGCTCCTACACTGCTTCCATTGACATGTACTAAGAAACAGCATCTCATGCTTGGAACATTCCATTCCGCTGAACGGGTACTTAGACCTGCACTGGCCAGGTTGACAAACCACAAGGTTTAATTCTATCACAGTCACAACACACATATACTATATAACGAATATAAATGACATATTTACTGAAATAAGATAGCAAACAACGGGGAAAAAAACTCTAAATAGTAGGTAACCACATACAGCAGCTAGAGGTGTTGTGCAAGATGTGAACCATTAACGTTTTCAAAATTGACATCTCATACAAATAATGAATATGCTGAGGTGTCGTCTAAGCAAGTGTAGAGATTCAAAATAAAGATCATTATCAGCCTTTGATGCCGACAAAAGTACGCCGTGCGACATCAACTCGTACACATTGGTGCAATGTCAAGATGCCAACACTTACATCAGACAAACTGAATGCAACAGGAAAACAATAACAAGTGCAATCATCATAACCAATGCGTAAAAACAACATTTTACGGTCCCTCAGTGAATTCACTAAGGCTAAGCTTTAAGAGACTGAATAATCCAAGTGATGTAACCGAAGGTTCTACCGTTGACGACAAACTAAGAGACTGTTTGCTCACCGATGTGTCGCTGGTTTCAGTTTCAAAATCTAAATCAGCATTACCAAAAACAAAACGTCGGACCTAGTTAAAACGATTAAAAGCCGTACCTCAGTAAAGCATCATTTTATGTCTGTTATGGTCGATCTGGGAAGCCATGTTTTGCCTCTGGAACGCAAAGCTTCTCTAGCCGGTTTCGGGTGAGAACATGTTCAAGAAACATTTCATTACATCTCCCGTGAAATGTCGATGATTTCAATGGTTTAATAGTCCAGAATGATTGGAATTTCACCCGCAGCTTGGAAATTCGGTGGGCAAATCGTAGGAGCTGCGCACAATCCAGGAGACATCGATAAGAGGTTCTAAAAATAGGAAGCCCGTAAAGTAAAGCACTGTTGTAACAACGCCAGAGGGAGACAGTGCATCGCTTCCATCAAAGCTTTTGAATGTTTTTGTTTTTCCCAGTTACACAAAGCGAAATGGAAAAATTGACAGTCTGACAGAAATTGGGGGGAAAAAAGGCTCGAGATAAAATGAATATAAACTGATAATCGACGCCAATAAAACAAAAAGCGTGATTTGAAATAGTGTTACTATGGCATGGAAGCACTTCAAAGCTACAAAAGTGAGACAACAAACAACAAAAAAGTATGTTTTATTAGTAATAGATTATTACTGACTCATAACTGAGGAGAACTTCTGTGGGTGGGTGGTTGGGGGGGGGGTAAGAAATCTACTGTGAAGTTTGGTGAAAAAAGATTATTCATATAAATGGGGAACTCTTGCTTAAATGAGTAACTGCTATTTAAGAACTCAGATTCTGGTAAATGGGCAGGACAGAAAGTTACATAAACAAAATACTCAACAGAAAATTCAAACATTCAAAACTGGCAACCGGGTCAAGAAAGCTCGAGAGACATGTTGAAGCATGACTTTTAAACTCTTTTCACGTGAATCGTATGCCATGACAAATAAGTTCCTTTAAACAACAAAAAACAACAAAAATTTCTGGACTCAGCAGGACTGCTTTCGGTAACCGCAAGTGAAAATTTTGAGGGAAGGGAATCAAAGGCCAAACAGAGGAGCCGAGAGTGGAATTGCTGAGTCATTTCCTCTCAAATACAAGGTCAGGGCTGAAGTAGTAAAACGAAGGTGTGGACTAAAACAAGACACAAATTCAGCAGAAAATGTCGAAAGAAAAACATTCAACGCAAATTGCTTTTATTCAAATTTGCTAAAATGTTGGTTTTGAATGAGAAAGGCTTTGTTCTCTTTCAGCACTAACAACTGGATTGTAAGTGATGAATGGAACGTCTCCTTCAAAGCCTAAAAATATTTCAGGATAAATATGGAATTATTTCCAGTTGTTGTTTTTGAATTTCCAAAACCTGAATAACTGAGTTAAAAGGGTGGAAATTCTGCTTTGCAGTTAGAGAAAAAGATGTGGATATGGGAGATTAAAGATGTGAATACAGTATGCAGTCAAGCATCCTGGTGGCTTTTTTACAACACGAGTTTAAACCCTAGGAACCAACAGAAAACAAAAGACTCTGACTATAAGATAGACCATAGATAAACTATACCAACCTTATGATACCATGTCTATGTACATCCATGCCACATGGACTAGTACATTACCTCTCTTTGCAGTTTCAATCTGACTGTATACTGATGTCTAGGCCAAAGTCTTATGTATTCCTTTCCACCGAACTAGGACAATGTTTAAAATCTAATTTTGAATAGTGTTGTGAATGGTAACTTTAAAAGATAGAAGGAAGACATACAAACCATATCCAGTTCAATCACAATGATTATAATTTAATAACCCCTAATGTGTTCACACCAAACATCATATCTTAAATATAGACAAAAATCGCTAATGAGACAAGCAATTTACCATCAGGAAATCTGATGTTTCACTGTTCTCCAAATCCAAATATGAACACGTTTACATATGCCCAACTCTTGGAGGTCTATCTGAAAAGCATTTAAGTCTTTGAAGTTTTACATATGCTCAATTTATTGTTCTAATCTGGAGGACTGCGCACTAGAAAGCTCCAGGCAAACTAACGCCACTAAGCAGCCACTACCTGTTACACAGATCGCGAGGTACGGGCATATGTATGTGCCTCGACTACCATTCAATGCTGAGCTACTTTTACAAACCAAATGAATCAGCATGGTAAATTAATTTGCTGATCATCTTTCTCGAAAACTGTACAAACTGACAGACTGCTGGATACAGTAAGCTAATTAGAAATTTGGATCAATCTGCTTAAAGATCAGTTTTCAAACAGCATTAAACTTACATGGGCCTTACCTTATGAGATTGACAGATTCAGCTGTTGAATCAAGAATGACAAAGACTGTCTGTGGCTGCTCGTGAGGCGCTCGTTGTCCAGGTAACGCCGCCTCGCCGGTGTTCTTCTCCGGTAACGTTAAATCCGACTTTCCCTTTTCGTCGTCCTTGTCGTTTTGGGAGACAGAGACGGTAGACATTTCTCCAAAGAGATAGGATGGAGTAATAAGTCCGATTCAAGTTTTGAACTGAATGAAATATTAATACAAGAATATGCTCAAGATACAAAACTGAAGTTGTCAGCCTGCTGAAAATTCAGATGGAACCGGTAAACAACCAGCAACTGGCTAGCCTAAACTGTAACTATTTGGGTTAGCTAACTACCTAGCGTCAATTTATTTCACAATCAGCGTAATCAAAGTTAGCTATTAACAGATAGTTATAATTTCGCTAATCGTCCAGCTAAGTCTATGTTGGTATGTCTATGTTGTCAGGTAGTATAAATCCAAAAGAATGAAGATCCTGTCAAAACTCAGTAAAGCTAATGTAGCATGCGAATAAAAAACTGTCCTGTTTCTCCGCCTAGAGTATTTAAATTAGCAACGAAATGCAACATAAGCTAGCTGACGTAACGGTAAAAAGCTTAAGGCTATATGCTACACTCTCATCAGCAAACGGTTCGACGATTACTAAGGCAAACTATCTAGCTAAATGACTTCCACTCTAGCCTCAATATTTAATAGAGAATTAATGTCTAGAGATTCTGGCTCGCTCGCGGACCCACTGGAGATTGAGACGTTGGTTCTATATTGACTGCCCTAGACGCTCATCTTGTCGGATTGACTCAAATAGTTAAAGCGGCGCTCTTGTTATTGCAGTTGCAAAAGGATGGGGAAAACCCCGACATGACGTTATCGCTAACGAGGAATCAGCCGAGTTTGGATAGGCAAGGCAGATATCCAATGGATGAGTTCGAAGGCTTTGCATTCACTTTTAGTCTACCAATAGAACGTCAATTGGGTATGTTTGTTTATTTGTAACATGAAACCACTACAAAGACCTTGGCTGTAATGTTGCCGGTAATTTCATCATTTTGTCGTTTCGAAGACGATTAGACAGCAAAGTAAACTTGCAAAGCAATATTTTCAGATAATTAAAAATTTAAATGTCTGAACATTGCTTGAAAGCTGTATATATAGAACGCGACAGCAAATCATTCAGTGCTATATAGGAAAAGGTTCTCATTTAACCTCTAGTGAAATGGTACTGTCGTAGTCTTACCCTATTTTCCCATCTAAACCTCTCCCAAACAGAAGATTCTTTGTTCGAAAGTACATCCTCTTAAAGCACTGAGTAAACATTTACTTATACTTATGTAGCATAAAATGGTCTAAAGTAATCTTAACACAGAATCTTGCTTTTATTCTTTTAATTCATAAACATTTTCATGATCTTGCACAGATTTCATTGGGATATCAACATACAATGGTACCCAGTGGCCTGCCACTAATATAATTAACAATAATAATTATAATAGTAATTGTAACAGTAATACTCATTAATGTTTACATTAAAACCTATACAGTATTCGAGAAAAAAGGGGGAAATAGTGCTGCATATTACATTTGACCAACAAGACTTCAGCACATAAAATTTTGAATTGTTTTATGCAAATAGACTCTTTCAAAAGTTGCTTCTTCACAAGCTAAAACAATCATGCTTTGTCTTGGCATGTTCCTTGAAGAGTTATTCAGCAATATGACAAAGTTTCCCCTTCTGGCACCGTGCCTAATTACTGCACAGGTCTGTGTAAGCACTGCTAGTGTCAGCAGTGTTACCATCGGGGGCCGGAGGCACTTGCTACCGAACCTGGGAACTGGCATCTGCTGACATCGCTTAATAAAGTGATTAAGTCACGCAATAATTTCAGGATGGCTTCCAGGGTAAGGTAACAATTAGCGTTTATAAGCTCTCAGCTGATGTGCCAAAGCTCCATCGTTTATGATTCCTCACCTCTGTACACTGAAAAGGAGCTGACTGACCTCATTTGATCAACATTAGATTGCAGCATTAAAGTGACCTCATAAACAAACACAAGAGTGCAGGTGAAGGACAAACCGCACCAACACACACATCTTATCATCCAGGTACATACCTATCTGATTACTTAATGCTTTGTATGTTTCAACTGTTATTGAGGGGGCAGAGGAAGTGAGATCTATCTGTAGTTTGAAACACTGCTCACTAAAGCACTATGAGGACACTCTGCCTGTTAATGTGTAATTACACTACGATCTCTGCTGGCTACAAGTAAACTCACTGGGTTGGAGGAGGTCTAAAAGCCTTTTAGGCCACATTTTTCTCTACACTGAGACACTACAGGCTTTTATCATTTAGGAAACATGTAAACATAATGAAGCATTAGGTTGTTTATGAATTTCTTTAAAAACTGGGACAGATGACATTCCACTTTAATTCTGCCAGTCCCACAGGTAGGAACATTTTTAAGTATGATTGTATTAGCCATCTATTTCACAGAAGTACGATACCCTACACACTGTCCTTTGAGGCTTCATAGATATATTTATTCACATAATGTGCATTGATGTCTGATTGGTCCTGTCATTAAACTAAGAACTAACTCATAAAACCTGTTCCCTTCATGAAGCAACTGTCTAGTGCTTTTGTTGACATGATAATTCAGGTGTTATCAGGACAGTGGATACAATCCTGAGTTTGGCCATCCTGGTTCTCATCTTGTTGAGCACTAAATCAGAGACTCTTGTTGAAGGCTATATTAAATATCTTTGAACCCAGATGGACATATAGTATAATGTAATAGCGTCACGTGTCACATTAAAGAGAACTTCTAGGTCTGTAATGCGTTGTAGCCTTCCACCAATACATATTATTACCAAAGTTCGCAAATAATATAGGAGCAATGCATACACTCTGAATTGAGCAAAGCAGCAAAATCATAAAAGGACAAGTGTTAAGAAACCAAAGCAAAAATTCATGCAGCAAATTCCATTATTCTGTAGACCTACAGAATATGTATAGTCTTATACACACACAGACTAACATATTGCTACTATCACTACACTTTTATGTTTTAAAATTTTGTATTTGAAAAATGAAATTTGCACTGCACAGAAATAAAAGAGTCCTCCAACCAGCTGTTTTGGTCTAGTGCCAATATTGGTGAGCAACAACTTAAAATAAGAACTTGTGGTATTAAAAAAAAAATGAAAATAAATACAGGTGATAAAAAAAATATAGTAAACAAAAAAGGAAACCACAACACACAGAAAATGACTGAATACCTCAATCATAATACGTAATTCCTGCAGTATACTTTGGCAAAAGCAGAGGTAAAGTAAAACATTGATAACCATACGGGTGCAAAGTACTGTAAGGCATGATAGAAAAAAAAAAATGGCGATGCATAAAAGATCTAGAGCAGGTAAATACCTGTCACGCTAAGAATGTGTGTGTGTGTGTGTGTGTTTTTTTAAGAGTAAGCAACTGATGTATTCTACATTTCATAAACTGTTAAAAGAGCACCGGCCAAAGGATGAACTGAGGACTCGCACTTCACAAGCACAAATCTCAAAGGAACGCACAAAAATATACACACGCATACACACGCGCGTGCGCGCACACACACACACACACACACACACACACACACACAATTCTGCTCCATTAAAACCCATATGTGATTGACCATTAACCTGATGTTATAGACTGTATAAGCACTTCTCTTTCAAACATACTTTCTTATCACTCAAAGGGGAATAAAGACAAGACAGGGGGCAGAGGAAAACTGCACTGTTAAATACGTGGTTCTTACTGGTCTGGCTTCACTTTTAATGTTTTTGACAACAAAGAGCAAGATCAAAACAATATACAACACAAATGTCAACAGTTCCAGAGGAATTAGTTTGTGTTCACATTGTGGTATACAAATTAACAAAGATGAACTTGCTTCTGAAGTCTTGAATACCAACCTCTCATAGCCAAACTTGAGAAAAAAAAAAAAGACCTTATCTCTAGTGGATGTTCACCACAATGTTCAGAAGTCCGTTTAAACTGCACGTAACAAAGGTAACACCAAGCTTGTCAACAATACCTGACCCACAAAACTGGGCTTTGAGGAATAAATTATATTTACAAATGCAAGTTTCTTTACCTTTTTAGTACTTTTCATACACAAATACAACACTGTTTAAAACGCTCAATATTTCTTCAAAACTGTTGCCATATTTTATTCATTTGTACTATATTTATAACAAAGCACTTTCGATAAGGCAGGAATACCATTGATGTTGTAATGATAAAAACTAGCCTATCACAGACATTCCTTTTCATCAGCTCTCTCATTGTAGAAATTTCTCCGGTATCTACAATCTTATCAAAATACCAAAGTCCTCCAGCATCGATCAGCCATCATGCACAAATTCACAATGTGTCTCGTGTGTTCACCAATGCCATAATTATTCTTAAAAGCCACAATCTCAACCCCATTCAATACTTTTGTGAGGGCCATTCATGGTCAGAACTGTGTTTCATCTGAGCAAGGCAAATCAGTTGATTGTTAAGAATTACGGTGCAATAAACAGCTCCACTAGAGGGCAGAAGTAACCAGACATGGTGTCTTTCACGCATCAACTAAATGTGCCATTGCAATCGCTAAAAGACTCAAACAGACTCCAGATACTTGCAGTAACATGACACTCATGCTCAAAGTGGTTAAAACCCCGGTATGAAATTTTAAAAAACTAACAATTCAGAGCTGTTTGACCCTAACTCTTCCGACAGATTTCAATTTTCCCCTCGAAAAGACGATTATTGCCCTTTGAAACTTTATCTAGTATAGCATGAGAAACCCAAACCATAGAAAAATTACTTTAAACATTTCTAATGTTCCCAATTATAGACAGTTACCTCTCCATCATCACAATCTCTCTGAATGTGTAAACTTTGCTGGCCTCCTAACTGATCTACCTCTTGACTTCTCAGCGCAACCAATTAATCACATCAGTCATACAAAACCAGTCCTTCAGACCTATGTTATTTCATGATACTGAACAAGGTGGAACTGACGTTCCATGGTAGAAAACATTGACCTTCTCCATGAAAGTACAAGGTTACAAGCACTTCAAAAGCCCAGACAGTTATCACTCTTTTATAAACAACACGGCAACATTTGGCAGAAAAAAAGTGGATCTATCCGAACAACATAGAAATTTGCTAGCTGGAGAAAAAAAAAATGTTGATATTCAGTATTATTATGCTTATATTCACATAGCCTATGTCCTCTGATACGTTTTCTCTGAGGTGAGCACATTTTTGGCAGGTTTTGCAAACACTGGTCACTCACACAATATGAGCAGTACACGGAGAACGTAGCTGTAGGGTTTTCATGCAACTTACAACTGACACTTAATACGGATGTGTGTGTGATGTGTGTAAGAGAGGATGTGTGTCTGTTTTATCATAGCCGGTTTGTGTGATCACATTTGTACAGTTTGTGTGTGCAAAAATGAGATTTCATTTATCAGCCAATCATGTGCTTTCTCCCAGAGACACTGGCTCCTCTCCCTCTTCCTCTAGAGCCTCAGATATTGGACCATGCATTTGTAGCTCCTCCCCCCTCCCAGCTCTTGACAGGACTTCCATCCAACGGCGTTGAAGCTCCTCCCCGTCCGCGCTGAAGTAAACCGTCAAATGACTCTGGCTCATTTTAAAGGCATAGCGACGCTCCAGCCGGTCACATGACTCAGGAAGGGAGACTTCAAATCCGATGAGAGGAATGCTGCGTTGGGCTTTCACATCCTGTCCGTGCAGAGAACAGTGACAAAAAAATCAATATGGCAACGCTACACAATTAACCACACGCGCACAATTAACGCAATTAACCGACCTTTCCCCGAAAGTCTCTTCTCTTACAGACTTGTGTCAGCTACAAATTAACATGTTAAATGGATTAAGCTAATGGTTTCGTTAAACGTCTCACCTGCGGAGCTCCGTAGATGTAGAGAACCAGTGGTTCATTCTCTGGAATGACAAACCAAGCTTTCTGCCATCCACGGCCACTGCCCTTCTCCATGTGATGGAGGAAACTGCACAGGATGCTGTTTTCGGCCACAACCGAGGCTTGTTTCTGTGGAGGAAAAACATAGAATTAATCTTTTCTGTTCTTTTTTTGGTTAGGTACAAATGAATGATCTTTCCTCTCCTGGCTGCCTCGTTTTAGAGCGTGGCCTACCTCTAAGATGGAGCGGCGACGCTGTGTGTTATTGGTCAGGCTAGCTGGAGAAGGAGGAACTCCCACCAGTGTAGTGTAGCAATCTATACACACACGGTTAGCCCGATTGTTATCGTACAGCAAACGGGCCCTGAACTCGGAACACTTCCCACATACCACCTGAGAGAGAGAGAGAGAGAGAGAGAGACAGAGAGAGAGACAGAGAGATACAGAGAGAGAGAGAGACAGAGAGATACAGAGAGAGAGAGACAGAGAGATACAGAGAGAGAGAAAGAGAGGGAGAGATGATCAGTGTGACCTGGGTAATACGACACACAGAGCTTAAGCTGAGGACGGTGAAACAGGCTGATACATACATGGCCACAGGCCTTGCAGTGATGGCGTCTCTTAGTGATGGAGTTAAAGGGCTCCTGACATTTCATGCACAACGTGACCTCCTTCTCCCGAATCGGAGTCGGCGCACGTTTCCCCAGCTCTGTGCAGTTCTACGAGAGAAACAAACAGTACGATAAGACACCAAAGAGACTAAATGTTCCACACGCTAAGCGTTGAACACTGAATGAGGGGGCTTACACAATGAGTAACAACACGTGATAAGAATTTGAACTAACTGGTGAGTTGGGTGGAGTGTAGTCCTCCTCGCGGAAGGAACAGTTAAGCATGCGAAAGGTCTCCAGGGTCTGCTCGTGTCTCTGTATGGTAGCCTGGATCGCCTTGGAGAGGAAAGAGTTAAAAAAAAAAAAAGTGAGTAAGGGTCATATGGAGTGGAGGAAGTAGTAAAGCCAGAAAGACAAACAGAATATCCTGCAAGTCTGTGAAGAATGACTAAAAGAAACATGGTCTCTGTCTTACTTGAATCCAGTCTTTCTTCTCTTCCTCAGTCCTGGAGAGAGAGCAGAAAAGAAGATTGAATGTGATGTATTGTTATGGTGCCCACGGAACTGTTTATTTACAGTAAACAGAGAGAAGAATCAATTCTTCTAAACCCATTACCATGATTTCATTTTTTGGCAGTGGAAATGCAATTTGTGTGACACCGTTCAACTCACCTGGCCTGTAGCTCAAGTGAACGCTGTTTTCCAGATACTAGAAACGTCCGTGGCACATTCAAACTGCTCGTCTCCTTCAGCTGTGAAGCAAATAAGTATTGATTGCCTAAGCTGTTTGTCGAACCAATCACAACCACGACTGACAAGTAATCCCGGACATCCCAATGCGGCTCCACGGGGTAAACTAAGGAATACTTTGGTTTGATATTTCACTGTTATTTTTTTTATCTAAAGCTGTCCAGGTTCAACCAAAAGCAGATATATCTTATTGTCATTTGCTTATGAGATAAAGAAAACTAGCGAATTCAATCAATTGAACTGAATAATTTATAGCCAAACCTCCATTCCATCCACATCAATCCTTGCTCTGACTCCAAATTTCTGTCCAATCAGACGCAGTTTAGGGACACAGTACAACAGCCTGTCATTGAACTTGAGCAGAAAGAAAACGCAGCGTTATATTGCGCATTAGATTGATAAGTTTTCAGGTTTAATATAATCTATAAGCAAACAGAATGCTCCTCCTATTAAACGCTTTATCAAGAGACTCAAAAAAAGTGAAGTTCACAGAAAGACATTAAGTGAAGCGTAATGTAACCGAGAAAGAGGTAGTTAAAAAAAAAAAACCTCTAGAATAACCTCGCACTTACAAGAATGAGGTATCGATCTTGCGAAGTTCCGTTTTTGGCTGAAAGTTTGAGGATGTGCCCCTCCTTAATGAGCTCATTAGTCGGATTGACAATATCCTCTTCCCCCCCAAGCAACTCATACACCTTCAACAGCTTTCTCATGCGCTCCTGAGATAGACCGAAACACACGATTATGTGAATGTTAACAATAAAGATATGCTCTTTATAAAGATGCATAAATATATGGTTTTGGTATTTAGACACTGATTAATGAGAAAGATCATTATAAAAGAAGACTAATGAGCACGGAAGCCTTAAATTAATAATGATCGGTAAATGGTTCCTGACATTATCAGTCTCAGTCAACAAGATTCTGAGTGTTTTTTTCACACGGGCACGAGATCTCCCTTGAAGTAAAAAAGTAAAACCATCGGCAATTAACAGCTCCAAATGAAAGACTTTCAGTGATAACAGCACATGAGAGAGGCAACCATCCTTAATTACAAAGCCTTGTTAAGTGGCACTGTGTTTCCCATGCTCCCCCCGCCCCCCAGCCGCTCTCGAGGGTTCGGTCGCTGTGGTGTCGGCCGGGATGAGCGTTGATGTGGTCAGAGCCTCAGCACTGTGAAATCTGACTCACCATCTTCCTGATTGCCGCGTTGGAGTGTTCCGCAGCCGTAGCAATCAATTCCAGAGATTCTAAATGAGAGAAAGAAGGAAATTCGCGTCCAGGGATTCGCTATTATAAATATGAAAAATAACGGCATCCATAAACCGTTCATATGCTAATGCTCTGACATTTTCGGTACACGTGTATCTGAGATCGACACGCAGCGTTCTGAATTTATTAAGATGGAAATGAAGTTTTTTTTTTTTTTCTTTCTCTGCTGAACCAAAGATGCCCTTCAGTTGAAATGTGGGTTAAAATGACTCTGGACACAGGTCGTTTACTGTCGTTTAGTGTCAGTGCTAGCTGTGTAGAATGCAGGGAAAGGGCGTCTTACTCTGGGCGTCTTTAAAGTCATCTGCATCCTCTGGGAGTCGGTGGAGATAGTCCTTGAGCAGGAGTTCATAGCGAGGGATCCGCTGAACTGGCTCAAGCATGTGGTGCTGCAGGGTCAGATTCCCACACATCTCCTCTTTCTGAAACACACACACACACACACACACACGCACACGTGCGCACGCACACGCGCACACACACACACGCACACACACAGGCACGCACACACACGCACACGCACACAAACACGCGCACACGCACACGCGCCCACGCACACACACACACATGCACACACACACGCACACGTGCACACAATCATGACAAACAGATAGAGTGAGTGAGAGAAAAATGCGCACTCATATACATAAACAAACGGAAACGCACGTAGGAAATACACATTGGCTCATAAACAAACACAGATGCAACACAAACAAAGCGCAAAAAATTAGGACAAGAGGAGACCGCAAAGTACCTTTAGTACGACAAGACACACATCAATACCGGGCATTAGCCGAGATACAGTTTTCTTTTATGAAAGACAAGGTTGGTTCATGCCAACCATTTGTAGGGGGATCTCAGAATTCCTTCGTTTGTGTGTATGTGGGGCACCAACGGATCTCCACACCTTAGCTGTCTGATCCGCGGATCACAGACTCCTGCTCTCTCAGTATTCCAGATGCTAGGTGAGAAAGGCGTTTGAAGTGTTGCTACAGGCCTGCATCTGGGTCTATTAGTATTCTCTGTGTTTACAGCTCCACCAACTACTCCTGGGCCCCACGATTCACTATCCCTTTTATCTGCCAGCTCATATGATCGAAACGGTATTGAGGGATTCTTATTATTTTTCATTAAATCAGGGTTGTTGTTGTTTTTTTTTTTAACTGAGACCTCGCTTTGAAATGCAGGCAGTTATTCGGTTGGAATTTCACGAGTCTGGTCTATTTACCGATTCTCTGCTATCTCCACAGCGCTGTATGAATATGGAAATTACACTGTGTGGCATCAACACCGCCAAATATTAATAATGAAAAAGGATTACCTAATTTTCTCACATTTAAGCTGACAGCAAACACCCACTCAGCCATCCTGAACTTTCTGAAATGCCTAATATTTTGAGTCATCTCTGTTTGCTTTTACAAATCACTGCTATTACTATAATGTAATCAAAATACTTAAATTTTCTAAATCAAACGGGAAAAAAAACACTTATTCGGTCCGAGAGCTCGTTTCCATCTCACGACTTCGCGAGAAGACGTTTAAAATTGCAAACGTTGCAATGCATCTTTGTCCTTTCACCCCAAACCCAAATGTGGGTTAAGAATTGCATCTCAGAGGTTTCCACAGATTCACGTTCTGTTTATGGATATCAAAAAATGCAAAAAGATTAAAAGAATTTGCGTTTGGCCTCAGGAGACTCTCACCTGAATGTTATGAATAATGGCCTTGAACTGAGAGGACCGCTCCATCCAGGTGTTTACCAGCTCCATGGCTCGGTCGAAATTTTTCACATACTCTCCATACATTTTTAGGAAAGGGGCAAGTTTCTGAAGGATGTCCCCAATGCGCGGGTTCAGCTCCCTGAGGGAGAAGGAGGAGCAAAGGTCAAATCTGCCTCTGCTTTAAGAGGAAGTTACTCCACCCATGGTCAACCTTAACATTTATACTCATATCCGGGGGCAAAAGTTGCTACCTTCGTGTTCTAAAGGTGAAAAAAATTCTTAATGATTATTTTTTTTTAATGGATTAAGAAGACGGTTAAGAGATGATAGGCTACAAACAATACTGTACGTAAGATTTTATGGATTATTTTCAAAGAAAACATCTCGAGTTTGGCAATTCAGTTCTCGTAAACAGAAACATCACAATGGAGGGCAGAACAAAGTTTAGACTCTCTTTGCATAAAATGCAGGCCAGGGACTTCAAAGCTATTAAAAGTGTGCTCTCTCTCTCTCTCTCTCTCTCTCTCTCTCTCACCATTCCTCCATGCGCTTCTCCAGTGCGGGGAGCAGGAACTGTTGGTGGAAACAGTATATGGAGCAGATGTTGGAGAAAATACCCATGACCACCTCACAGGGAAAAGAGTTGCGTGCACGGGCCTCCTCCATTAGCTGAGCGCAGAACACCTGGTCCAGGAGGTGCAGTCTGGCCACGTAAGCCTTCTCTGTGTGCAGTAGCTCATTGGCTATGTTGAATACCCTCTGCTGAACTGATAGCTGGCACAGAAAATAAGAAAAGACAGACACTTAAACACTCGCTGAGTCATTCTAACCTAGTTTAAAAATATCTGTGGTGCCAAGCGATAGCTGATCTGCTGAAATCTTTATTGCATGGTGGAAAGTCAGCAGTATTTACAACAACAACAACAAAAAAAAATAGCTGAATATGATGCATTATTAGACTGTGGGTTACGTGATGAGAATATTCTCATATTTGATGGGGTGTGAGAATTTGATCGACCTCAGCCTCAGAGGGCTATCGGACTCACCTCGGTGGAGTCTTGTCTTTCGGCTTTGGGAAGAGCGAGCGACTGTAGAGCCATCGGGTTCAACTCGCTCTCATCCCCGCTCCCTTCCTCCAGATCGCTGTCGCCCTCCGAGTCCCGGACCTCCTCCGCGGCCGCGGCGCCCTCTCCTCCGGGCCCCTCGGCGTAACCGCAGGAGGAAGAGGAGGAGAGGCGAGGAAGGGTCGGGGCAGGGCTGCAGGGGAAGATGTCCCTCTCGTGCCCCGTCCGGTCCTCGTCCGCGGCGAAGCACAGCTCCTCGCTGTGGGAGGGGGAGCTGATACTGTCGATGCCGCTGTCCCTGTTGGCCAGCTTCCCGTCTGTTTGGGGAGGAGGGAGGGACAGTCGGTCGGACGGGATCTCTGATTGGTTGGCTGTGAGGTCTCTCATTTCCACAGCGTCGAGCTGTTTCTCAGAGGCACTGTAGCCAGACTCCATGGAAAGGCGCTTCTCAGAGCACGAGGCCCCCAGTTCGCTCTCTTCCTCTGCCTCTTCCGTCTCTTCCCCCTTAATGTCCTTTTCCAGCTCTGCTCCTGCCAGCGGCATCTCTGAAGGCTCCGGAGGTGTGGAGCAGGGCATGGGTGACTCCGATGATGGAGGCGGGGAAGCCGCTGCACTTGACTGGGGCTCGGGAACCCGTGGAGTGCACATCACCCCCCCAGTGATGTCTGGGACCACAATAATCTGCTCTCTGAAGACAAGAAGAGACCTGTTTTCAATCTATTGGACTCATAAGCCTGTTATATACGGCCGTATCTAAAACCAGATGACTTTCTGAGAATAATTGCCCATATAACCACTACTTTT
Organism: Chanos chanos; assembly: GCF_902362185.1. Classification (NCBI taxonomy): domain Eukaryota; kingdom Metazoa; phylum Chordata; class Actinopteri; order Gonorynchiformes; family Chanidae; genus Chanos; species Chanos chanos. The sequence continues at coordinate 9,784,610 of NC_044503.1, read as the reverse complement.
GGAATACACTAACAATTAGCTTCACACTGAGACAATTATTCTTAATCAGATCTGTTAAGGTTACGTTTCCTAATGTGAGTCCACGGAACAAATGATCCGCTTTGAAGGTGATCTTACCTCTCGAATTTCTCAATGAGGGAGAGGACACATGTGGGGGAGGAGCTTCCCTCAGCACGGGGCAAGGTGGCGCGAGATGAACGCGGGTCTGCCGGGAGCGGGCGGGAAGGGGGCGGGGGGAGGGGCTTGTCAGGAGGCCGGGGCCGTCGGGCGCTCTGCTGCAGATGAGGCGGTTTCGGGGGCACTGCATCAGACAAAATCAATACGTTTAATTAACCGAGTCAGACCGGCTTTCTAACCACAAAAAGGAGAGACGGATAAAACGGAACCCGCGAGGAAATAACGTTACCTTGCGGTTTTGGGCCGGGTAAAGGAGGACGTGTTTTGGGGGCAGCCGGGGGGACATCTTGGGAGCCGTGGGAGCCGTTCTCGCTCGTGCCGTTACAGTGCTGGGGTCCGAGAGGACCGGGATCCGAGCAGAGGCGCTGCGGGGTTTCATGGGCTCCGAGGCAGGGACCAGGCTCCAGGGACAGGCTCTTCGTCAGGAGCCGAGGACTGGAGGCAGAGGGGCCTGCAGGAAAGGAGAAGAGAACACATTACAATCAATACCCTCAATATCAAAACCACAATGACACCATAACCATGTAAAATGAAATATCTGACACTTACTTTTCAACGGATTTTCTAACTTCATAACCTCTATGCTGTGTGAGTGTGTGTACATATAATGAAAACTCTACAGTAAAGGCTGGAAAATGAGGTGTCATCCAGAGCAGATCCTACCAAGACATGTGACACTGTGCTACAAATTTGGAAAGAGAGGAACAGATAAAATAGAAATGCTATTTAAATCTCTTTCACTTCATTCCAACACCACCCAGCATTTCAGATGGATTACAGTCCAGTTCAGTCAAAGGTCCAGACTGTATTCAAGAATTGCAAATGTCTGTCAGGGACAGACCATCAGTACTCAACACTCGACTGTAAAATGAATTATTGGGTGAACCAGCTCATCTGTACCTTGATTTCGAGGATGTTAAGTGGGTTAGTGTCATAAAGTGCTGAGTTGCAGTATGTTCAGTGGTTTTGGATTGATGTTCAGAACAGTTCACTCAAAGTGACAGCGTATGGTGGTACGCCTTGCTCCCCCAATGACACAATAAACTGAGCTAAAATCTGCTGAGTTGTCTTTGCTCAATTTCCATGTCTGGAGGGAGAGTAAGAGGAGTAAACACGTTTTGAAATAAATGCAGCCCTCTGAAATTAAAAGAAGCAAGACGGAAAACATGTACCCGATTCAAACGGATCTCAATGGAATTTCTTACAGTGGCATGGACAGGTCAGCTGGTGGGCAGACCAGCCGTCTGGATGATGTTGCCATCTTTTAAAAAAAAAAGAAAAAAAAAAGGCATGCCTGTCCCCTACACGGACCTAATTGGTTCCATATGACGACACTCGTACCCACTTGTGCAGGCAGGGGGCTGAAATGACTTCCACATGTTCGACTAAAATTGCTTTAAGGAGAGAAACTAGCAACAGCTAACCAATGATGTCTTGGCTACAAGTCGAACTGTTCAGTCTTTTTTATTAATTTAACAGACCTAAAAATTTTATTGTAGGTAGACAGACAGATAGATAGATAGATAGATAGATAGATAGATAGATAGATAGATAGATAGATAGATAGATAGATAGATAGATAGATAGATGGATGGATGCACTCTATAGTATACAGTTAAAATGGCAGTTTTCATGAGCAATCAGGTCAACCTTCCGTATGTAATTTGGCATTCTACGCAAAATCCAATCAAATGCATAACATTAATTGAGGTTAATTCAGTTGAGGTTTTCAGTTTGTTTACTGAGTAGATCAAAACTCGTAACTTTCCCCAGATTCCGATTAGTTTTTAATAAAGGTTTGAGCATTACTTTACATAGACTTTTTCTTGGTCTGGTTTCCCATGGTCATCAAACAGCAGACAGGGAAAAAAAATTCTTTCCATTTTTCACAGACACTAAGCTAAGCCATTCAGACATCTAAACAGATGGGCCATTTCTCTCTCTCTCTCTCTCTTTCTTTCTCTCTCTCTCTCTACATAAGGATATTTTAATGGATACTGAAAATGCATGTAAAGTGCACACTGCACTAATATGACGGTTGTATACGGCCCATAACATAGATACATCTATGGAGAGAGGCCACGTTTTTCAATGAAGTTTTACTTATGACTGACTGACGTTTTCATGCCCCACTTCCCATGAAGACATAAAAACCAGACAGAGGCTTTCACTCCCACTCAGTGCTAATACATCACTGATGCACAGAGCTACACTAAAATACAGCCTGCTGTGAGAAAAGATGTCTTTCCACTCTTTAGTGACTTGTGCAATTCAGATAATTAATCCACAGACAGTGCTCAGATTAAAGTTGGGTCAGATACTGATAAGGAGTACAATGTATGACAGTAACTTGGAATCGTTCTGATTTTAGATGGAAATGATACAGTCCTGCAGTTTTTGTTTTGTACAACAAGGTGTACCCATTGATTTAATTGACTTGAAACATTGTCTATTGAACACCAGAATCCACTGGCAATTTATGCAGGTATTAAGCAGTATGCTAATGAGAAGCAAAGCAGCACAGATTTCTGGCCCATGGGGCAAAATTGAACTCGTCTGAACATAAAGGAAACGTCTTTCAAGGTCACGCTCGGAGAGTCGGAGATCGGGGATCAGCACGGTCTTTGTCCAGAATGAACAAACAGGACGTGCTCTGCACCTGCAGAGTAAGGAAACGTCTGCTTGGTACAATCAGGTGTTAGACGCTTTCCTCCTATCAAAACATTTCACCCCGTTCTGAAACGCAAGTTTCAAAATGTCTTTTTGGTGTCATTCTAATGGATGAGGATACTGTCGGATAAGCAGAGGAATTTGATTCCACCGAACGCTATTCCAGGAATCCTTTTCACAAGAGCAAGGTTTTTATTTTGGGTAGAAATCATCTTTACAGTACTACAGTAAACAAAAGACAGGACATATGTGGGTTGGTCTCTGATCTATTCTGCATTGCTGCTTGCTCTGCAGCAGTACCTGCAACTGCTTACACAGTCGGTCTGCATACACACACAACTCTGGTGCAACAATAAAGTTTTAGAGCAGAAGCCCAGAGTTATCATTAGTGACTTGTGGCTACAAGCCCAGTTCAAGTGCCTACAGCTCTGCCCTGCTTCTGAAGTCCTTCACTTTAAAAAGCACCAAAAATAGACCAGATAACAGACCTTCACCACTTCGACACTTTTGATATAACCCATATAACTTAAATATCCGTGGGCACAAGAAGTAATCTGAGAAAACATGGCAACATCTCATTAATGACCTCACATACAACTAACTCCAACACAGTAACATACAAGAACAATCACGGTAAATCAGAATACATGCGTCACTGGAATCTGTATCAACTGAATTTGTGTCTTTGCGAGCTAACTGTTTTACCTGAGAAATATATGTAGACCAATGAGATTTCTTTCTGTGTTATTTACATGACCACTCTTTCCATAATATCAGTCAATGTCCAGATCAATAATCCATTCAATAATCCAATACTCCGTGACTAATCCATTGAAACTTAGTGATTTTTGCTGACTGTTGCTTTCATTTACTATGACTTGACATGAATATTTCATGAACTGAGGGAACACAGACATAATGAGGGTGAGGCCAGCTGAGAGGACTCAAATTTCGCAAGAAAATCCAACCAGAAAGTAAACCCGACATCCACAGCAGCTCATGATAGTTATGGAGCTTTGTTTCTCATGGAAAATTAATTTTGTACAGACAAAGGTAAACTGGGCTCAGCTACAGTTAGTTAAAAGGAGGTGTTGAAAAGCACAAGATACGGACTATTTTTATTCTCATCATCGGCTGGGACAATCGACACAGGCCCGCAAAGATACTGAGCCTTGTGGAGAGGGCCTGTGATCAGCACCACAAAGTTGTTTTCATCAAACAGGAGATGGTATCAAAGTAAAATGGAAAGAAACTGCTCTAATTCTAAGAATTATTTTTAGGTAGGAGTAAATATGTTTTTGTTTCTTTCCCAAGATGAGTAGATGGTCTAGTCCATTCTCCTGCCCAAATAGAAAAACAGATTTGTCAGTGATGCTGCAATACTGAGAATAGCACATGACTATTTTGGCAGGTCCATACTGAGCATAGTTTGTGAGTAGAATGCTCAAACAATAACAAATGAGTGAGCAAGGACGAGATGTGTATGACTTGGGGCATCTGTTGTCTGCATTAATGGGTCACTAGTGCACTGTCTCACATCCCAGCATGCTACACTGAGTGGTAATCAATTTTTATTGTTAGTATCTGCTAGATAACTTGTATCATACCAGTGTGCATATAAATCATGAGACAGCGTCAGTAAGTGAATTATATTGCTGAACAACCAATTACCAAGATATGAGAAAAAAGCAATTTGTGTAGAGATGACAATGGAATAATGGTTTTCATAAGCAGCACCTTGAGAGCCAAAGGTTTCAGAGTAGTGAATGCATACAGGGATGTTCAGGACCTAATAGGATATGTCAAATTGCAAATGTAGATGACCACTCAGTCATAGCATGACAAGTGGCTCTATGGAATTCTGAGGAAGCAGCAGGAGATATATTGCATTTATGTCATTCTCCATAACAGCAAGTCAGGATTACAGCAGAATATCAAGCATACACTGCATTAGGATTTTTTTTCTCTAACCTTCAACTGCTTGACATGCATATCCCTGCAATCTTACAGATATCCCAACATGCATGCATGCACACACGCATACACACACTTACTGCAAAACTCATAGACAGATTTATTGCATTCATTCTTTGCAGCAAGAGGATATAGGCATCAAATAAGGTTGGAGGAACATGCACACTGCAGGCACGGGGGCTGACTGACAATGGCAGTGCTGGGTTCCTCTGATCTGCTACAGACAGACACACACACACACACACACACACATGCATACTCGCGCACACACAGTACATGGTAGTCTGGATGCATTCCTTACTGCATCCCCGTGCAGCTAGGAGAGATGCACTAGTATGCAACAATCTAGGTGAAGCTTCCATAACTCTACATAGGTTCATAAAAGATGAGCATGAATACCGGGGTGTATGCAGCGAAGAAATCACTGACCCATCAATCAGTTTTTTCAGATTTTAAAATACAAACACGAAGTGTAAAAGACTGAGTACTCATACTGCTTAAATACACGTAAGTCATAATAAATATGATATGAAAATTTTGATGATGCTCAGTGACTTTGAAATTTCAAGATCAAAGACTGCTCTACGATAACAGCACACGCATTTCCCTAAAAACATTAATTCCCTGACTATTACGAACTGACACACTGACCTACGATGCATATAACACGGATGAATAACATTTCGACATGATCTATTCGTGCTGCAACCGCACTGAATGGACGTTACAAGACTGCGGAGATGCATCTTAGAATCATTACTGACGGTAACACTTCGTCCACATCAATATTACAACTAAAACGATAATATTTAAAGGATAAAATATATATTCAACTGAAATTTCTTACCCCGGAGCACACTGGTTTTATCCATGTACATCGCGCAGCAAAACACGAAACCAGTCATTAAAATACAGAACGGGAGACAAAATCCCCCAGTTGCTCAAACGACGAAATAAGAACAAATTAGCAGAGTAAAGCTTTTAAAAAAGCAATCCCGGTCTTTTTAGCACCGGCGACGAGACTAAAACATATATAGGTTAAACAGGCTAAGGCGAGAGGGATTGCCCTCATCCAACAGTCGGGCGGACCGAGAGCATCCTCAGTAGGTCAAAACCAAGAAGATGTTTCTCGTCATAAGAATACGAAATTGCACTTTAAAATGCCTACAGTAAGAATAAAGATGAATATATACAAATGTCGTCGCAGTAGTCCATGATGACAATCGAAAATAACGAGCAATAACCAAATAAAATCCTCCCCTGCTTCCCCCCACCCCTCTCCGGCTGCCCTATTAACGTACGCAGCAGCAGCCCATTTAAACATGGGGAATCACATACAATATGACCCTAACCCTCCTCCCCCCGCTCTCTCCCTTCGTTTCTCACTCTAGCAAGCATCTACCTTCCTCGTCTCTGTTTCCTTGACAACAAATTGAAGGCTTTGGTCTGACTATGATGTTACTGATATCGAAAGGATAATATATGTGGTTTCACCGTAATAATACTAATGATGTTGGAATCATCACAAGTATACTTGATTGGCATATCAATGTAATGGCACTGCGGATTCGCTGACACACTTCTGCATTTACATATTCTTTATGTTTCAGTGTCAGAAGCGTTTCACAGATGTTCACCCATGGGTAACGATTCCATGGAATACACCTGATAATGTTTAATAATCGATTTTGATGCAATATTCTCTATCAGTTATTATACGTTAAAAAAAAAAGGATGTCACAGACAATAATAATTGCTCCTTAACATATAGTCCTGATGCATTAAGGAAAACGGAAGTAGTGTCATACGCGAAATTCTTCTAAGGACTTGTAACTTGAAGAATATAAATTCGGTGTTAGACACATAAGCATTTTACACAGTCATAAAAACTGTATCTCGGTGGGTATATTATGTTTATTTATGCTACTATATGATTGTAGGGAAAAAATGTTTACGTACACCCTACTGCCCCATAAAAACCCTGTAATGCATTATAATTGGCATGGAATTGGCTGATAAATAAGCATATATATGTTCTTGTAACATTTAAGTTCATTCATCAAAGATGTTGTCCGTTAGGTGGGTGCTGCCAGACTTTGTGGTATTAGCAGACACTTTAATAATCTTTTTCAAAGTTCACACAGGAAGACCACACTTGACAGAGGCGAACCATTCCAAGAAACAGATAACGTAATTATTATTTTTATCATACACCACACAATATGGCCTTTTACATTTCACATGACAGAATAAATTCAGTTTGTCATAGAGCTATTCGGAAAAAAAAACCCTAATACCCAGCTGATACATAAACATATGCTGAACTTAAACGTAATCATCGGAAAAGTGCTTTTTAGAAGGTTTCACTGCGCACTGAAGCCGATTTCTTTGGTTTACACTGAAATAAATAAACGTGACTACGCCGCTGTGCATGCTGACATTCGGAATTATCATCCGTCCAGATGGGTCTCAGAGCGGATTAACACTGGGCTTGGGGGGGTAGAAGAGATGCTTTCAAAGGGAAATACATTCACATACAAGACAAGTGTGTCACCTCAATCGCTCTGTTCCACAGAGAAAAGAGAGAGCGAGAGAGACCAGACACTGCCAAAAGCCTCAGATTCCAGCACGCGCAACACAGATCTTGAAAGAAGGGGAAAAAAAAAGAAAGAAAAGAAAGCAAGTAGCTTAACAGGTCAATACGCTCAAGAACATCATTTACTGAATATTTGATGTTTTTTTTCCGTTTGACTACAAGTCCTCATTATCACAGAACATTATAATCTCCCAGTGAGAGTGAATTGGGATTACAGGCCACTGAGGTTCTTTGTGTTGTCCTGGACCTCCTCTTCCTGCTGGGGGTGTAGAACGCCTCCACTCCCTGACCCTGGCGCAGGTTGCTGGTTTTAAATGGAGAGATTTACCCTCCTGATTTCCCCAGAGAGAAGGCCATCTGCCTCCTGTCACCAGTCCCATTACTGTGGCTTCTATACACATGCGCATATTCGCTCATAACATGCAATATAAAAGTTAAATACTCAGAGCATTTACACACACACAAACACATGCTCGGACAAACAGAAAGGCACCACTCGGACATGCAGCTGTATTTTTGAATTTGAATAAGGAGTTTAGGCAGATTTTTAAAATACACTCTAACTATCAACAATGCAACACACACCTTCAAACAGAGGCATATCAAAATGGTAAGACTAAGCGTACGAAAAGTAAATCTAGAGTCCTGAATGCGTAAAAAATGCTCTCTGAAAAACTGCTCCCGTTTATTTACATCCATAAAAAAAGAAAAAAAAAAGTTCTCCGAAAAGTCATCCCAGTCAAATGTAAAACAAGAGACAGTAGAGCCCATTGATTCTTTGTTCCAGACAGGTCGGGGTAAGCTAAGGGTTAATGGGGTTGACCTCCATGCCATGCTTTCATTCAGCTTTTATTGCCCTCTCAACAAAAACACATATTATCTTTGCATAATCAACACCACACACCCTGCACATGGGTCTGTCGCTTCAGTTTTGTCACTCGGACTTTGACGTTATTCTAATTAAGGTATAAGAGGACTGAACGTCTTGTAAAACCGTCCATAACTAAATTACAATCATCAAACCACTTAAAGCAACGCCACAAAGCTCTAGAATTCTGTCCCTGACTCAACCGAAAGCAGTGAGGCTCTTATTATTTTATGAGAGCCTTGAAATTTTGATATGAAGTAAAAGAGAGTGTGACAAAAGACCAGCTCTTCTGGAAGGGGGGGGGGGTTTAGATGAGACTGGTATGTGGGAGTTAATGTGACCGTGACCGGTAGGGGCCAAGGCCTAGCATGGCTCAGCTGTTTCAGCACCGTTGTGATGACAACACTCCCAGCGGGCAAGATTGGTTTCACCCTCTTCCAGCTGTCTACAGATTCGCTCACAAAAAGGATTGCAAGGGTTTGGCTTTGGGTGCAAACCTTTTTTTTTTTTTTTTTTTTTAGGCTAACACTAATGTTCTATGTTTCATGTTAAAAAAGAAACTGAGCTAACACCCATCTGAGGTATCAAAAAAGCATTATGCAGTACCGTAATTTAAAATAATGTGAAAACCCTGTGAAATGAGTTTTCTGTCCGGCGTAATCTGCTGATGCTTAACACAAAAGCAGCAAGTGAGGCCTAAAGAAAATACACAGCATCGTTTATTATGAGGTCCATGATAAACATCAAAGGACTGAGACAGTACTTACAATCAAGGGCTTATCAGTTTCCTCTGTTAGACCGCTGGGCCTTTTCAATTGAGTGTCTCAGATAACTGAACTACGTTTTCCTGCGCTATCAAAAACTCAACATAACCCTCAAACCCTCTTTGTTTCTCACCCACATGCACACACATACAACCACACACACACACACACACACACTCACACATAGACACACACACCCACAGGATGAGAGGGGGAGAGAAAGACAGAGAAGGAAAGAGAGAAAGAGAGAGAGAGAGAGAGAGAGATGTAAAGAACAAAACAGTGTCCAAATTTTATTACATGGAATTTCAATTCCTACTGATGCAGGTAATTCATTGTCAATATTAATTCACTTTAAGGGTTCATGTTTGCTAGTTTGCATTCCAATCACGTTAAAAGACTTGTAAATGGACGGTACAGGCAATGGAACACAGATGAATTCAAAAAGCAATTGAAGTTGTATTTCATTTGGTTCGAAATCGAGCCACATATTGAAATACTAAGAAACACATTCCTCATTCACTTAGGCATGAGTGTCATCATTCACTGGGTGTATGATGACACTCGTCCCTAAGTAGTCGATAATGAAAACAAAAAATAAATGCTGACATACATAAAATAAACGAGTGGACGTCAGTATCTGATTTTCTATGTGTGTCAAAGGGAAATATTACACAGCCTTTAAATAGTGCACCCTTTTCAATCCTTAAGTTCAGTCAGTGTGTGCCATCCTTCTATTTCTGTTATATCCTGCGTATGTGTGTTTGTGTGTGTGGTGCGTGTGTCTGTGTGCGTGTGCGTGTGTGTGGTGTGTGTGTGTGTCCTGGAATGTGGGTGCTTTGTTCTGCTATGACAGGGTTGGAATGCCAGTTCAGTGATCTTTGACTTGGCATTTCAGGGTCCAAAATGGCATACACAATAGAGGTACAAAAAGAATGAAGTGGAGCAAGAAAATGTTGAAATGTAATCTGACATAGTAAACTGTTCACACCATGTATATTTTTTTCACTTCTTTGACCATACTGCATAGGACTCAGCATCGAAATTAAAAAATGTTGACCCTTGTTCAATGAAATCCATGTGCCAGGAAAGGTAGAAGCAAAGACAAATACACAAAGTATTAGCTTAAGCTTATCCAATCACTCCTTGGGCCGGAATAAAGTAGTGGTTCAAAAGTCACATGCTACCCCCTTCTTATTACATTTTCTTCTGCTGTGGAAAGGCAGGAAAGAGTCTGAAGGCACAACCTCCAACCCCCCCACCCCCCCACCCCCACTCCCCTCATCCTCATCTGTTATTCACAAGTACAGAAAAAAACCAAAAAACTTCTCTAGCAATTTGAGGATCCATCTCCTAAGTTATCACCCTTATCCCATTCAGTTCTTGGGAAGAAAAATCCCTCTGAAATCTATGAGCAGCTTAAATCTCTTTCCTACTCCGTTTTGAGCGATTAAGGCTTCGTCCCTCTCTCTCACTCTCTCTCTCTCTCTCCCTCTCCTGCCACGTTGTCTGTGGTTCCCAATGGCATGGCATTCCCACACACTGACACAGTGACACACTCTCTCCTCCCTCTTCTTCTTTCCACTTCTCTCACAGCACAGCTGCTGCTGCAGATAGCGTTGAGCTCATGTCTTTGCTCAGTCTACTTACTTACAGTCGCTATCAGCATAAGCACACGCACACACACACGCACACACACGCACACACACACACACGCACACACACACGCATACACACACACACACACGCACACACATACAACCCAAAAAGAAAAAAGATGTTCGTCAAGTTTTCAGCCACGTAGATTCAAAAAAGTGTTCGGCCCTATCTAATGTGATAGAAGTTAGTTTGACCACAGCATCCACAATAACTCTCCTTGTGAGCTGCTCACAGCAGCGGGTAGTCGCAAGAAGAGTCTGCATATCCCCCCCTGATTAAATTAACCACTGCATTCAAGTAAATCTAATATAAGACTAAGAGGACGGAACACAGAGGCCGTGTTTTTCACGGGAGGAGGAAAGGTTGAAAAGAACTGGGAGAAGAGTGAGCAATCCAAACACCTCCTCTCACGTTGTCACCAACCTTCACAGCTCCCTCGCCTCACCTCCCACTGTACCTGTTAAAGAGCTCACAGCGGACACCTTGATTAATCACGTCCGGTCCGACAAAGAGCCCCTTCGCAGGTGTGCATGTCTGCGCACCGGGAGAAGACTCTTAATAACGGCAATGCAAAGCCAATGTGTGGAGAATGCAGATCTTATAACGTACATAGCATTACGGCCATGTGCGGAGGATACACAACTATGTCGCCGAACCCATAAACAGTGTGATGGTGTGATGATGCCAGAGTCTGACAGGAATCAGGGAGAGAGGCTCTTCAATGCCAGTCTCACTGCTGAGGTTCCTATTTATACCAGCGTGTGGTGTGATTGGAGCTGCTGACACTCCTCTCTGATAGCTGCATTCTCTCACCATCATTAACTCTGAATGAACCACACAGCTCTGTTTGTTCTATCATGCTCCACTAAGGTCTTCTAACAAGGCCTTTATAAAGCGACTGGTGATATATGGATGCACCAGGTGATAAAAAAAAAAAAAACCCTTGTGGATGAGGCAACAAAAGATTGATACTGATGCGTTGCTGAATTTGCAGTGTACTCGGAGACTACTGGGCCATTTTAAATCTCACAGAAAAATGTAATTAATTATCTTGGCAATTGAAAAAAAAAAATCTTAATTCTCTTTTATTTAATTGTCTTGTATGATACAATGATCATCTTGTTAAAATAAAGGGCACTATAATGAAACTCACAGGGTAAATGCTGGAGGCAAAACATAATAGGAAGTTAATATTTTTTTTCCCCCCCCCATGAATATACAGTATATGGAAACTGCATCATACCATTGTCCGTCCTAAGATTTTCAATCCTTGTGCAGCTGTATTTTTCTTTTTCAATTCCTTTTGAATGTACTGTAAACACATTTTTCTGTGGAATTTCCATGGAAAGAACAACTAAGCCCGGTCCATCAAGCTCCTGACAGAACCTTAGCGTTAAGTTTATTTCACCAGTGACCTCAAATCATATCGCTCTGCAGTCGCTGTGTGGATATGTGAGTCTGTTATATCCACATGCTGAAAAACTGAAACGACAGCTCTCTCCCTCTCTTACTCTGTTTCAAGCTGTTAGGACTATCAAAATCTAAACGCTACACTGATAGGCCTTTTCCAAATAATTCCAGTCACGATAGGTTTTTATGTGTCGCAGTGAAGGCTGTTCACTGAGCAATTAGAAGAGATAGCGCCAGTATTACCATTCTGACTGGTTTAATTTCGCTTTCTCTTTCAAAATCGAATGTTAAATATCGGGATATAATAAACAAAACTGGCCCTTCATTAGTAATTAGCAGGAACCGCAATCATACCCGATGGTCTTAGAGAGAGTTGCTTCACGGGTCTGTCTAAATCGGCACGAGACACATGGAGCACATCATTCATGATTTATATTAATGAATAAATGCAATATTCGGCAAGTATAAAGGGTGAAAACAGAGAAAACTGAGTGTGCTTTGCTAGTTTGGTTTACTACAAAAGAGGTTTGCTCTGTAAATAAAATATTTTCTTTAAATAAATGAAAAATACTTCCTCCCTTTTAATCCCACCATAGGTTTCAAAACAGCGGAGTGGAAAGTGCCACTTCTGTGTAATCTAATCTCTCTACCAGATGGCTTTTATATGAGCGTGGGGGCGTTTATAAAGTTCTTAAAGGGTATGTCTGTTGAATTAAAGGCATAGCTCCGCTTCCATTGTTCGGGGGATTGAGGTCAGCGCAACTTTAACACAGAGAATCAAGCAAACATTTCTAAATTCCCATTTGTCAATGGTGCTGCCAAAACAAACATCAGTAAAACGCGTCCAAGTTGAAACTCAAAATCTAAGGAACTCGTGTGTCAGAAATGCCAAAACGGCAACTTAACTACATAAAGGCTTATATTATTCCATTTTCAGCATTCGTCATTATCAGCCAGTTAAAGCATCCGTTACGAAGTAAGCTGCAGGATGCAATAACTGTTGTAAAGGGGTATTAGCATATAAAGTTGTGTGAAATGTGTAATAAACTTAGAAGCTTCCTTGAGCTGATTACAGGCCACTGTCTGGCTCTTGTGTACGGCCATTTATTAGCAAATATTTAAACGTTTACTACCAACAAGTATGTACGGAAGAGCCTGTGGACACGTGTGGAACTGGAACTATCTGGCGTCGTAGGTTTCCAAGAGGTAGCTACAGCCAGTCGCTGCTAAGAGACAGACTCTCATTCCTAACCTATATATGGTTACATGATGTGCCATGTAGGCATCACACAGTGTGCTTGAGATTCACTGGGCCTTTGGCTCATTCATACGAGTGCTCTTGTCTGGTGTGCTCTAAGCCATGGAGTCTGACAGACTTCCTACTCATCCATTCTGTTGGCTGTCAACCAATCTCTCAGCATTCTGCCACAGTAGCAGAACTTTTTTTTGTCAGCGTGTGTGAGCTTGAATGAGCTGCAGTTTTTTTTTGCTTTTTTTTTTACGGACAAGCTACCCATGACATTCGTCAGTGTGAAACCATGCTTTATTTACAATTGATAGAATGTTTTTGCAGCAAAGGCCATTTGACAGAAGTTTGGGGAATAGGGAATTTGAGACACATTGTGTAATGATAACACACACACACACACCCATCAAGTCGCTCGTCGAAGTTTCATAAAACATTTCAGATCACCCAAGAATCCCTCACTGTGTAATACATTCCACTAAAATCTCCTCATCCAAGGAAAACAGCAAAGTCACTGGGATAGTTAACAGTTTACACAAAGCTAAATCCAATGCTGTCCCACTTTTTTTTACAATGAGATGAATGTTTTCATGTCTAATTTCAAAAAGAAATCTTTCCCCTAATCTGCTGCTACCCATTTTTTTTTCTTCTTGATTGATTTACATTTATATTTTGCACTTAGTTACATGAGCATTTATCCTAGTACGAGAGAACCTAACAAAGCATCTATCTGAGGTGGTTTATTAGTGTCAGTGAAAGAGACGCCATATGTGAATGCATTTACAAAAGCCAACTTCCAGCAGAGAACAGCTGTACCAAACATTCACTTCTAGGCAATTATGATGATACATGAGGATGAGACTGACCATTAGAATGTGAATGAATGTGGAATTACGAGAATAAGGTGCAGTGGGCCAATCAGAATGCTGGGATTTCTTTCTTTTTTTTTTTTACTTAGTAGACAAAAAGGCAGCACGAAATATCTGTCATTCAACCATATAATATCTTAACCGATGAGGATCAAAATGTTTTAAAAACAAATACAAAAAGATTAATACACCAAGTCCATAGAGTGATTTGAGGATTTGGCCCTAATTTTGTGTATCCAATGAGGATTACATTATTTTGTGAGGTCCAGTTGAAAAGTAATCCTCTGCTCTTTAATAGCCACCAAGAGCCAAACTGATAATTCTAACCCAACGGTTCCCATTCATTAAGCTCATAAAAGCTTATGGACATTATCCAGTGTGTGTAAAAGCCATTGTTTTTGCTGTCCAACTGCCACACCACTTGAGTTAAGCCCCTCTGTCATAAATGTATCCCTGTTGGTGTATCTATTGTATGGGTCTGGGGACCATTGTGGCATACAGAGTGGCCTGTATTTGGCCTTGCAAGATAGCACGAAAACCCATATTCTTATGAAGCATCTGACCTGAGGATGAAACGTTGCATCTTAGCAAAAACCACACAGTAATTACTGATATGAAAAGAATCCTAATATAACAGAGAATAGGGGATCGGTTCTACTAAAGAACATTTTGGGTTGTTTTTTTTTGTTGTTGTTTTTTTGGTGAAAGTCCACAGTGTAGCACAAGACAAGATTAGGTTCTGTGACAACACAATGGCCACATGAAGCGCACTGGTCGACACACGCCAATCTCTTTTTCACTGCCCCCTTTCATCCAGTGTCTAATTGGATTTTACACTGCAGTGGTTGAGTAAATATGCAATACTGCTCAACACTTGAGGAAACACACTAACACAGACTTGAATGCAAATATGGCAGTGAAGCACAAACACAAAGCAAATAGTGAACAGTTCAAACAATAACACCATACTTCCGTACCTTTCCTGGTGCCTTATCAACAAGACTGCAGGCCGCACAAACATTATTTGATATGTATATGCTTTTTTTGGGCATGTATTGATCCACAGTCATTTCAACTGCTCCAGTATTTCTAAAGATAGCTTTCTCATTTACATGAGATATAGGGTGGGAGGCTTTTCAGTCCTAACCCCATAAATTGTTTCAAAATGACATTTGACAAAGCAAATATGGTAGGCATAATTTTTTCTCATGTCTGACTGTCATCGACCACTGTTCAAAGTGTATGTGTGTGTGTGTGTGTGTGTGTGTGTGTGTGTGTCTGTCATTATGGAAACGTTTTTCTGCATGATTTAAGTGGTTTGCCTCAAACCCCAACATAAGAACCATAATGGAGGTGCTATTAGTAACACAGGTGTATTATTCCTATACAAAATAATATTTTAATTACTGACTTAAGACTAAATTGTCTGAAATTTTGAGTCACCTTGTGTTTCCAAATAAAACTCTCCACCATTTATTCAGAGTATGACATCAGGACATCATGTGAGAACATATTTTAACGCAGGATCTGCGGGGAATCAAGGAGTTTTGTCTTATTCTCGGGAATAAAACACTCTATTCGCTTCTATTCCTGGTTGATTGTGAGGTTGTTGTTACAGGTTCCTATCACAGAATGTCCTTGAGACGGTCTTTAAGACCATCGATTCCTAATGCTGAACGTTAAACGGAAAGTAACCTGACCAATTCTTCAGCGGCAGCAAATTTGCACGTTACAAGGACATTCAATTCAGAAGCATTGTTATGCCCGTGGCATCTAACACACGTTTTCGAATGCAATAGACAACACATCTAGAAATCTCTGTTAGACAAATGTCAGCATCTTAAGAATAAGACGAGTAGCATCTAGTGACAAATCATCAACAACACTTACCTATCCTGCGTAGGGCTGGCTGAGGACTGGGCAAACCATTGCTGATGTGGTATGAAAACCGCATTGTTTTGAACTGGCTGGAGAAGGAATTCTGTGTCTCTGAGGGTAACAGTGGTGGAGTGAAGCTGATTAGAGCGCTCTTTGGTCGATTTAGCTGCATGCCTGGCCACAGTTACGCAGGCATATGATACAGGATGTGGCTATATCCAGGGAAAAAGGGAATAGGGTTATATTCCAAGTTCAGCGATTAATACCACACAGTGTGAATCCTCAAAGTGGTCCAGATCCACCAGGCACTCGGACAAACTGGCCGCCCCAGCAATATCCAATGAACCTTTGTTGTCCTTTTCTGAAGTGTAAGTTGCAAAGAAAATTCTCCGAGCCAGAGAGCAATGATCAGCCAGAATGCATTCTAGCTGTGGGGTGAGAATCCTATACAAGTCTCTCAAAAAGGTAAAAAACGCCATCAAATACCAACTGATATAGGGTCACATGTAGGTCAAACGAAAACAACGGTTGAACAATTAGAAGAAGGTCGTGAATTATACATTTAGAAATGACAATTTTCTATTCAAAACTGATTGTTACAGAAATCGCCAATTTAAATCATATCGGTGTTAAAACTACCTACCGATTTACACGCACCCACACAAAGTCTATGGGCCATTGTACTCTCATCGCATTATAAACTTCTTTCGCCTAAAAAGAAGTGTAGCTAACGATTGCCCAAAACTCGCCGTAGATGACATCCCATGACGAAGTTCTCAAAGGTTCTGTGACAAAAGTATTTTCTCTTTCCCTGTTTTTGTATCGTTTCCTATTTAAAGTGCATTGAAGATAGGACAAAGACAACGTTAACACTGTAAAGGTAATAAGACGCCTGCGCTCACATATCCGTTATCGCCTTCCCTTCTTTACTTCAGTTGCCTTTTCTCCCTGTTTCCTCTCGAAACGTTACCCCGAAATATGCAAACTCAGCTTCTTCCACTTAGATTAAAATCGATTTTTCAAGACTCTTTAACCAATTTATATGAACGTTTATAACGCAGTTTGTTGCGAAATCCTTGTAAGTGTATAATTTTCGGAGTTTCCCATCAAATCCATGAAGATTCGTCTAGTGGTCTTCGCCGGTTGCGGTTCCATTCTTTGTGTGGAAGTCTTTACTAGACCGTCAAACTCCAGTTCCAAAGTATGTTCAACCTAACCCCCTCCTCCTCCGTACTTTTTGCTGCTCCTGTGCGCGTTATTTCGTCGACATATGAGACTGTGCCTCAACCCCCTCCTCCGCCATCTCTTTTTCCCAAAGTCTGTTTCTCATTTAGGTTTTTTTCCAATGGTTTGTGCTTGAAATCTGATGCTTCGAAAAACGTTGAAAGGATTTGAAAGCCCCCCTCACTCTCTTGAAAAAATGTCTTTGAAAGCGAAAATATTGAGGCATATGCTAACCTAAGTGAGAATGATAGTTTATATTTCACAAATTAAACATAAAAACCCATAAAACAGCATGGCTTCAAAAAGAAGACAAAAAAAGAAAACTGCGTTAGAACACAAGCATAAAAAGGTCATGGGCCTTTTGAACTCATCTTGGTTGCTTTAGAATGCCGTCAGCCTCAGAAACCGTTGTTTTACTGAAACTAAGGAAAGGAAATAATGTTCAACAGTTTTCCATGTTATATTTGAACTTCTAAATGAATAATGGTCTAACAGCTGTGTTTGTGATTCACCTCAATGTATACTTTAGTTAACATTAACTGAAAAAAAAAGCCAGAACAAGTCCTATCAAGTCCTTTCGAATAAAATTACACGATAAGCTACGTAGAGGTAACCATAGAAGAAAAAAAACCCTCAACAAGAGATCTGGGATTGTGTATTGTGTCCTTAACAAATACAACAATCACTGCTGCTTAATATGTGCAATGTGTGAACATCTATAGCATCATTTGAAAGGCAGTTGCTAAGTGAGAAGAGGCAGTTAGAAATAGACTTGGTCAATCCACTGGCATTTCCTGTGCATGTTTATATTATGTTTGTACAGGTTGAGTCACTGTCTTTTACCAGCTGTACATATTGGGTCATCAATGGACAACAGAAAGCTGTATTCATCTCTTACGGTTACATTGCCTCAATAATAAGGGCAACATGAGGTGAAATGATAATAGCCTTTGTGTACAGGCAACATAGGTGTAACTATTAGCAATATCTCAATCTTTATCAACATTGTTTTGTTTAACATACTAAATTAGTGCCAAAAACGTATTACAAATTACATGACCTTGATAGCATCTGAGTTATGCCGTATCATGTAAATGCAATACCTTTGATTTGCATTGCATACTGAGTTCAGTAGAGTTACAGAAACAAGTGGCACTTACACTGCCTAGCCAGAGGGAGGCAGTCCAGCTAAGAGAGTCTTTCTATTGTTTATTACTCATTTTCTCAGAAACCAAACTTCATCAACACTGACTGTCCTTCTCTGAGGAAAGGGGAGGATTGAAGGGGCAGAATCACAAACAAGTGACACAACTCATTTCCAGTGCAGTTTGTTTTTCCAGAGTTTTTCCACATAGTCTAAAAAAAAATCATGTTTAATCGTGTCAGCAGATTAAAATCATGTTTATTTAGATCATTATAAGCACAATAAAAAAAACTGCAAAATTTTTGAAACATAAAAGTGGTAGGGAAACAAAACGGTTGAAATTGTTATGTTTCGCTAATTTCTTTGATTCCATTGATGGTGGCTGAATCACATATAAGCTGAACAGATAGATAGCCATGAAGACCGATATCTCCACATACACAGTCTTCACATATGAGTTACATCAGTCCATTTCTCCATTTCCTCCAGGAGCAGGCAGGGACCTCCGACTCCTAAGATTATACCTTGTCTGAGAGGGAAATCACGAAGCGTCATAAGAATGAAACCATCTCAAGCTTAGCTGCCATTCCAAACAAACAGAGCAACTTACTTAGTATACAGTGCTTATGGGACAAAACTATTTCTTGGAAATGGAGACCATATTTGGTATTAGTCATAGGCTGAGGTCTGGGATCATTGAACATCTGGGGAAAGATGTATGTATATCAAATGACAGCACCTGATTTTCCTCCACCAGTACGCTGTAGATGAGAGTAGAAGACTGGCGGCGGCGAGATCCAGAGGAACGACGCTGGCGTGTCTTTGGGGTCTCTGAGTTACACTGAGACTCCATCAGAGGTGCAAAACTCTCAGAAAGCCTTCCTAAGGAGAGACACACACAAAAAAAATCTTAGCCATAATATCAATACTAAACATTTTAGGGGTGAAATATCAAAAAGGATCACTCACTTTCATGGATGTCAGAGATAGATTGTAAAGAGATGTCTTGGGCGCAACTGGGATGTAAAATGACCAAACTGTCCTCTTCTCTATTTTCCCAGTTTTCCCTCCATTGCTTTGTCCTCACAGCTGTCAACTCATCAAATTTTCCAGAGAGCCGCTCTGAACATAAGCAAAAAAAAAAACCCTACTTAAAACAACTGAATCAAAGAAATTCTCAACACATTTTCATAGGTATGAAGCCCTTACCAGCTTTCCTCAAAGTCTGTTGAAGGTTAGAGTGAGTCTCCTTTAGCTGGCTCAAGATCTCAAGGCTCTCTCTGTTCAAGTTCCGAAATCGCAAAGCAAAATACAGCAAAACTAACAGGCCAATTGAGACCATTACTCTTCTGAGAATTCCAATCAAAAGGGTGAGTCGCTCCTGTGGAGCAAGTAGGTTTTGAAATAAATTTGTCAAAAGGACATTCATTTTCAAGACTCTTCATAATAAATATTGCCCCCTCCACATATTTCTTACTTTTTCCCTCCCAAATGCCTGCTACCTACCATCTGCTGGTAGCCTGGGTTTTCATTTTCAAGAACTGTTTTGCAGATCATCCTTTCCAGGTACACATTCAAAGCTACCAGTCCGAACAGAAAGAATCTTCAAAGACAAAGTGTATCGGAGGATTAACAAATCAAATGTCAATGCCAATTTAGCATTAATATTTAACTTAAAGGTCAACAGAGGAGTGCTGTTTGAAATAAAACCCTGATGGAGAGATAACACCATTACATTTTTGTTTCTTGATCAGGTGAATAAAGTAAAATTTGTTCTAAATCCAGACCTCTACTCCAAAATTCTCTCTGGATGGAGGTACTACTAAAATAGATGGATTTTTTCCATTTCAAACATCGTCTAATAGAAAACGATAATTTAGAGTAGCACTGTGAAACAAACAAACAAACCACTAAATGACCCACCGGGCTCCAGATGTGCGCCGTGTTGATGTAAGCAGAAAGGCAGCAAAGAAGCCCAACGAATTGTACAAAAAACAGCTCAGGCCGTGCGATTCAGACATGATGAAGCTTTGCAAGAATGCCACGCGGTTGAAGATCTCAGCAAATGCTACCTGCTGCTCCTGTGCGGAGTGCTTCATCTCTGCAAATACCTTTCTCAAACCTTTATATATATATATATAAAAAAATCAAAGAACATCCAAGAGGTAGGAGAAAACAAATGTTGTAAGGAACAAGAGTTTATGATGACTGACTGAGTCTAGGTATTTTTATTTAGATGATGACAGTCCTTTAAAGAATATAGCATATTTATAAGGAAATAACAGTTCAGCCCCCACTAATGTTTTACACACAGCACAAATAACTGTTCTGCATAGCAAGTAAATTCCTGAAATTGTCACCTTGGGTGGAGTCATGTAGTGTGTTCTTGAGCTCCTCTCCATTGCGCAGTATTGCTTCCTGA
This sequence comes from Chanos chanos, assembly GCF_902362185.1. Classification (NCBI taxonomy): domain Eukaryota; kingdom Metazoa; phylum Chordata; class Actinopteri; order Gonorynchiformes; family Chanidae; genus Chanos; species Chanos chanos. The sequence goes on along the minus strand of NC_044503.1, from coordinate 9,763,709 downwards.
GACTTGAGAGCAGTAGTCTGGGCCTCAACCAGGTCCTCTGCTATGCGCTGTGTGGAAGCAAGCTGCTCAGCTACTCCTGCTGAACTTTCTGACAGTCTAAAACATGGAGTACATTGAGTGGGAAGAGGATTTCCAAATGCCTCGTACCAAATATTCCTAAATGCACCTTCAGGCAAAATTTAGGGTTCGCGTGGGTTTTTTTTTTTTTTTTTTGCTGTACCTTTGGATGGTGTTTTGTGCCTGATACTGCCAGCGTTCGTTCTGCAAGTAATGGCAGATACTGTGGGCATGAGTAAAGAATTCCGTGTAGGTACTGAAGGCCACAGGGTCCATATCTCGAGTGCAGAATTTTACATCACTACCCACAGGGCATTCAGGGAAAGGGCGGTCTGACCTGCAAGAGGGAGCATGCTTTGTAGCTCGAATAATTGATAATGAGATACCTTATATTGACATATATCACATATTTTAAAATTGTGTAGGATTTTCGCGTGAACTAATTTTACATGTAACCGGAAAATATGTCGTTTCGGTTTTTAGGAAAATCGTTCATTGACCTTCGCAGGTGACAGTGTGTAAAAGCCAATGCAATTTTGCTTTGCGTGTCAGCTGTAAATTCTCGGCAGTTCGAATGGATTTTTTCCAGTGCACGGGACCAACATTCGCCATAACGTGGCTGCTGAGCCAACTCTTGGACCCGGAGCAATTCAATACGGCCCTTATCAGCTAAAACTTTATCAGCATCAACGCCACAAAGCAAAGACCAACTGAAGTAAAGGGCGCAAACTATTGCAATTGTCGACATTGTTTACAGGGCCGTCACGTTGTTAACGTAAAACAAGAATGTCACACGAACGTCAAAGCAGTAAGCAAACGACATGAACCCTTTTGTCCGAAGTAATGACAATCTCTGGTCCCAAAGTCAAGCACAACTCACGCGTCTGCCCGTTTTATGTGAGGAACGTGTGTGGCGTCACTATTTGGTCGGTAGGCGAAGCGCGCCTTCCACTGGTTAGTGCTGACTGGAGGTGGAGATTGTAGATTTTCCAGTCGTGGAAAGCACGTCAACTGCTTTCTGCCAGCAGTCAGGAATGCCAGTAATATTTAAGACAAACTATTAATGAAAGTATATAGTAAGAAGACAGAAACAGATGTTATGTCTTACAATACTTTGAACCTTTGTCTTACCCTTATTTGCTGCTTCTCAGTCAGTTTAAAACTACCTTTGACTAAGCAGAAACCACCTTTCAAAACGTAAAGCCAAATGACCAGCTGGTGTTGGTTTGACTGATGTATTTTCCAGTTATTTTATATCTTTTGTCATTTTGGACGGTTTGCAACATCTAGGTCTAATAGTAATAGTATCTAATATTATAAGTGGTTTGTACACATTTATGCGTTACTGTAAGATGAAGTGCTACAAATTGTAACTGAAAGCAGTGTTTCTCAGTCCTGTTCCTGCAGGCCCAAAGCTCTACCCAATTTAAGTCTTTCTGGTGCACTAACAAACGTGCTCCAACTAATGCAGGGTTTGGTAATTAGTTGACGAGTTGAACCTAGTTTGTTAGAGAAGACAACAGTCTAAAATTTACATAGCAGTAGGCCTCCAGGTTCAAGGTTGGAAAACAGTGAAGTATTGCATACAGTCTTATTTCTTATAAGCAGATGTTTGGCAGATTTCACTTCGACCCTAAAAGCTATAACTGAATGTCTAAAGTACAAGGTGAGGTCAAATTAAACAGTCAGACTGAGGGTCATATGCATTAAGCATCTCAGAATAAGTGTGCTGATTTAGGATCAGTTTCTGCCATTTATAATCTTAATAAATACAATTATATGAACCACTGGGAGCTTGCCCCAGATTAGCTTGATGCATAAAGGCCCAGACTGATAAAGAGATGACACAGATTGCCAAGTCTGACAATGCCTCATGCTTAGTTGTACATACCAGTTTAATGACATGAGTGACAGTATTGTTTAGCTTGATTTACTGGTAAGTGAATAATCAGTGTTTTAAATGAGAATGATTCTTGTGGAGCACACAGGACAAGACAAATTTTATTAAAAGTGCTGTGTTTATGAAAGGCTCTCTATCATATTTCCTATGCACTGTTATTTTTGTTATTTTGCCCAAGACTATTGTCAAAATACTTGTCTTGTGGTTACATATTAGTTCTCGCGGGAAGACCAATTTGTAATATAGGTTGTGTGACATCTCGCGATATTTCAATTCTGAAGCGATGGTGTGTAGAGGGAGTGGGAGAGGGTGAGGGGTACCCACAAAGATGTTGCGTGATTTTTTGGAAATTTATTTATTTAAATAAAAATGGCCGCCGCAGAGAGCGGAGAGGAGAGACTGTAAGTGTGAATTGTATATATTCACATTTTAATATCGAGGCAGATTCAAAGAACAGACATTGCATATTGGTTGCGTATTTGTTGTAACATACCATTGTTGTTGGCTCTGAAATGTTAGCTTGTTAGCCTGTTAGCTGGCTAGCAAAGGCGTTGAGAATACGTCACTTGTATTTCCCCCGCTTTCCTAGATCATGGATGATCATGGCAATACTTTGTGCGGCAGTTAGCAACTCGCTAGCCTGCTAGTTGTGGGAGGAGGTGTGTTTGTGTCATTTTCTGACGTTACTCAAAACTCTTATAAGATAGCTTGTTAAGATATGATGTGTTTATCATGAAACCTGAGTGTCAGTACTAGTTCTGTTTGTGATGCACATTGAACATATTTCATCATTTGTCACACCGTATATGACTGACAAAGTGTTGTCTAACGTTATTTTGGTGGCTATTTGTCAAAACAGCAGTCAGAACTAACCCTAAGTTAGCTGACGTTAGCAGAGCTACAGGACAACAGATTCTATACTGTGAATATAACAGACTGTGTAGCTTGCTCATAACGTTCGCTAGCCAAAACACTGTTGCCCAGAATTGCATTAATTTGAGATTCGTTGTGCACTATAGCTTTGCTTTATTTAAGGTTATAAACAAAATAAACATTCAAGGAACTTTAGTGTCTTAAGTTTTGACTTGCTTGATGGGGTCACCGAGTTCGCACTCCTGTTAGCAAGCAAGCTAACCTAGCTGTATAGGAAGATATTGTTAACGTTAGCCGATGTGCTAACCTAGGTAGCGTTACTTTGTTACTTTATGGAGGAACTCTGGAATGTTTAGCAAGTCTGTTGGTTGACCAGTCTCTCATGTGTAAATTATTTCTTTCATTTCTGTAAAGAAATTGGTTGTTAAGTGAAGACACTCCCTTGTTAACAGAGTGGTAGCTGGAAAGCGATAATATGAGCTAGCCTCGCTAACGGATTAAGCGACCTCACATTTGGTTTGTGTGGTCCACTGTGTTGCGCTGTGTGATTTTTCTTTTTTTCTCTTTTTGCTCAACCTTGGTGACTTGCAAGCCTCTTGCATTTGGTGCATTCATCCTCGTAAATGCCAGTCAACTTACATTTGCTTCATGTAACACGCATATCTGCATACATGTTAGTTTGTAGTTCAGTCATCTGTTCTGATTACTTGATGGAAACGAGATGTCTTGCAAAAAGAAATAGTTTATCCATCTAACAGCACTACCATTATACTACTCGGTACATTTTTAGAAAATAGTAAGACTAGCCCTTGACAGCGGGTAGCAAAATGCCTCGTGTTTGGCTTTGTTCTTTGGAAATTTATATTACAGATAAACGTTTTCCATGGTACAAATCTGGATGAATGTTGTTACTGGCATGTTTTCGAACATCTCGTTGACCTCTTGGATCACTACACTGAACCGTTTATAGCGTGAGTTTTATTTGAAAAGTAGTTGAATGGGTATTCATGTGACTAATATTAACTGATGCTCTTTGAAATGAGTCAAGTTTTTCGGTTTTGGAAGCCCGGTAGTTAGTTAATGGTTTAGCATTGTGTGAATGTCCAGTTAGTTCAAGGATGAATTCTTGATTTCTTCTTTTGCTTACATCTCTTAACTCTTCACGTGACTTTATTACACACTGAACCTGTATTGTCTTCTGACTATTAATGAAATTACGCAAAGACAAAAAATCCTTCATCCAATGTCCAGCAAACCATTTTACGCAAATTTTAGCAATAGACTTTGTTCTTACAAGTACTTGTAGCTCGAGCTCGGCGTCCCCAGTGCAGGAGGTCTGAGGTGAGTTGTGCATTTTGAGGTTAGATTTGAAACCAGTGGCTTATGTTTTAAGTGTCCTAACTCCATTTATAGATAGCCTTAATGTATAAATGAATGTATATTGAATGCAAACAGAATTTTCACTTTGGTTCGTGCACTTGCTGTTATTGTAGATACAGTCTTTTAGTTTTAACTATTATGTTTAGAGGGATCTTTCTGGATTCTTTTTTTGCCATGATGGGAAATGAATTTGTATGAAACGAGTAATGATGCTGAGCTCTGCACGACACGATGTAAGCCGCTAAATTCCAATGTAAAATGCGCTTCAGCCCACTATTGCAGAGGGAATCAAGGCCATCTAGGCATAGAGTAATGGGTGGTTTAGTAAGAAATGTTCTTAACCTTCATCAAAATGAGAGAGGGAAAATTCTGCTGCATTTAAGTTGCACATTGCAACAATGATGAAAGAAGGTTTTTTTTTTTTCCCCTCCCCACCAAATTCAGACATTTGGCCGCATCTAATTTTAGGCCTATATGGTTCATCTGTTCATATGCTGTGTGCAGAATTACTTGCCTTTCTCCTATCTCAAAATTTTCTGGTTTTAGGTGCCAAAGCAGATTAAAACAAATGGTGAAAATTAAATAAACCCGAACCTGCACAGTTTTGGTGACTTTTTTTCTGGGTCAGGTGCTGAAAAGTGGCTAATGTTAAACAACCTAATTTGCAAGATTATGCAATATCAGTCTTCCCTTGTTTATCTGCTATCTGATTACATAGCAGACAAATTATGGGGACCTCACTTGGCTTTTTAAGCACTAGAAGCAATGCATATGGTCGCAAGATTATATTGTGCAACTTCAGGCCAACAAATAGTCGCCTCTAACCTTCTTATCTACAGATATATTTCTAGTGGTCCAGTATTCTTTTGTTCCCACGGGGAAAATGAGATTTACACATTAGTGGCGATTTATGCTATAGCTTCTGTAGGCCTGATTTCTTTTTAACTCATCTCAGCAGGGACAAACGGTGCCATTATGCGCTGGTACTTTGGGGGAAAAACACAGAATGAGTTATGGGCAAAACTCACTGTAAATTACACGTGGTCTTAACACAAAGTTCCATGGGTGCAGAGCTCTAGTGAACGTAAGGCTGTGTAACACAAGTTCTGTGGTGATGCACATGTTGTGGGATTTACTGCTCAGTGGAAGTTGGATGATGTCTTGCGGTGTTGGCTTTGCAGCTAAAGTGATGGGGAATAAAAAAAGATGTAAAGGTGCATTCTCAAGGAGCATCTACTGTGTAGGACTTTGAACGCCTTTGGTTCAAAATGATCAAACAATCAAATCTGTGTTGTCTTGCTGATCAATTATATGATTTGTCTCGAGAGGACAATCTACTCAATCCATTAATTCGCTAATGAACTGCGCATCTTGTGTTTTGACAGTCCCTCATGCCGTGCTAATAAGAAATCTAATTGTAGTAGAGTAAAATTTTTTTCAACCCAGTGAAAAGTCTACAGCCATATGAGGATAAAGCATGACATTTGTAGTAATAGCATGTTTGGTACCGGAAAAAGCAAGTTATGCAATTACTCAGGCAAAATCTGGAACTGAATTTTATTTTGCAGTGTGGAGTCAAACTAATTCATTATTTTACGGAAATAGTACGCTATGACTAATATCTATAATAAGATCGTACTAACACTTATTCATGGTCGTATTGTGGTTTTTCAGAGTTCCCTATTGTGACTTGCTGTGTGAAAAGACAGCATTTCAGTAACAACTTTGTTTTATTGGTCGCAAGTTCTCTGAAACGAACTCTTCTGAGGCCTATGTGGATATATAGCCTACTTCATTAGTTCGTATTGTCAGCAGAATTTGATTGTGGTACTTGTTTGGTGGAATTTAACATGCATAACAAGTTTGCAGGTCGCAGTATGAGTGTACAGTGGAGAAAATGAAACAAACTTGTGGCTGGTTTACCAGGATGCTGAAAAGACGTGATACTTATTGAAGCCACGGTGCATTGCTCCGAAGCCATATAGCAGACCAGTTCCATAGAGAGTGCAGCAGCTGCACCAGTGTCATTCTGGGAACCCCCCCACCCGCTCAGATGACGCGGTAATCTCCCCCTCCCATGGGTCTTTGTGTCAGAGGGAGTATTAAAGACTATGACTTGTGTTACTTGTGATTTCCCCTTAGCTGTGTGCTGATTAGTAAGCAAACAGAGTCAATTATTATCATTATTTTATTTTATTTATTTATTTTTTACATCTGTGAAAATTGTTTAGGCAGGCATTCAAGTTAATAAGCCATTGTTTAGTGCAAAAGAGTCATTGTCGATTTACTCTGTTCACTTTTCTAATTGTTCCTGTGAAATGAGAATACGCCTGTTCAATACATAGTAGCCTTGCAGCAGAAGAACTGAAAGTAGTTCAGAAGTTTTTTCCTAAGTTGTGTAAGTAGATGTTTTTTTTTTGAGGGAGGACCCTGTGAGTGTTTGTGTTCTAAGTATTTACGAAGGCCTTTGACTTGATTGTCTAAATGTATCAATTTATTTACCATTTCAGGTTTTTCTTCTTTTTTTTTTCTTTTTCTATTTTTTTTTTTTTTTTTAATGTTGAGGCACCACCTGCTAGAGAAGTGGGCTAGTTGTGGTGGAATGAATTATTTAAAGCTACATTCCACGAAGAGGCAGTGACAACATCTCCTTCTTTAAGCCTGAACTCTCTGAATTCTCATAGTAGCCCGAGAAGGTGAAATCATTCATATTACTTGGATTTGTAATAGAAACAAATACCAAAATACAACGTGGGTCTCTGAATTTAGATCCACAGCTACTGTGCTTTCCTAATTAGACTGAATGATTCCTCCTGTGTGGCAAGTTGCAGGGATAGCTTGACACCACTCCCTCTCACGATTTTCCAGTGGAAGTGAGAACACTTTTTGAGGTTCTTTCAGTCATATGGCTAGAATATTTCATTGTGGTCTGAATCGAAAGTCTAATGTAAAGGTTTTGCAAATTAGTGGTTTTGTTTTTTTGTTTTTTGTTTTTTTTTTATTACGTGTTTGTAAACCACGTTTTTCATTCCTTCTGTGCGTGATGGATGATTGGTTGAATCCGATACCAGCGCGGCTTTGCACAAGGTGTCTTCCGAATGGAACACCATCTGGAAATGCTTGGCTAAAGTTACTTCATTAAATATTCAGAGGTTTAACATTAATTACAGTAAACATTTTTAATTATCTTTTTTTTTTTTTTTTTTTTTTAAGTTTAGTTTCACTTTTAAACTTGTGGATTGTGGATTTCAGACAGGGCACATCTCAGTACCTCAGACCAGACACCACTGCTTGTTTCTCACCCCTTGTGTCGTCCACAGAGGTGAGGGAAAGAACGAGGACCAGGAGGGCTCTAAAGACAAGACGCAGAAGCAGAAGAAAGGAAAGAGAGAACGACAGGATGTGGAGAGGGTGGAGGCCACCGTCTCAGTACCTCCGCCTGTGCCCCTCCAGACACACAAGGATGAGGGACAGCCGGCGGAAGCGGGGAAGTCGGAGCCCCTGGACCCCGAGGCAGGCGTGGCCCTCAGCGGCTCTGAAGCCTCCGCCTCGGCCAAACAGCGCCGCTCCATCATTCGGGACAGAGGGCCGCTGTACGACGACCCCTCGTTGCCGCAGGGGTGGACGCGCAAACTCAAACAGCGCAAATCGGGCAGGTCGGCCGGCAAATACGACGTCTACCTGATCAAGTGAGTAGATACTCCGGCGGACGCCTGCATTTTTGAAGAGTACAATTACAGAACAGGGTCTGCTTATTTAGTTTTTCGCTTTTTTTTTTTGTTTGTTTGTTTGTTTGTTTTGTTATATGGTTGAAGCAATGAAAGAGTCAGCTTCTTTTTTTTTTTTTTTTAAAGGATTAAATTCTTTAGTCTGGTTAGAGGTAAAGGCGCAGTGGTTCTGATTTGTGTTTTCCAGAAGTGTCTTGTATGTGATATGAACCCCCCAAGGTATATCAAAACTGATATTACAGATCTCTTACCAACACAGTTTTCCTTCTCTCAGTAATTAGGCAACTCAAACTGACGGCAGGCGTTGCAGCCGAACATTAATCTTTACATTTATCATTGAATTTATCTTCATCAAGGTAAATGGATTGACTTCTTGTGACATATTTATACATATATATTTTTATCCCTTTCGGTCCAACAGTGATTTAAGACCATTCCGAAATATGATTGAACTTTTATATGACTATGCTGGGTGAGACCACCTTCGGGCTATACAGTTGAGAGCCTCAATAGACAGATATAATTGCAGAGACAAGGGTTTATTAGTGAATAACTTTGCTCTGAGCAGTACATAGAAGCATTGTAGTGATGTACAGCAAAGCTAAATAACAGGTCATTGTAATGTTGTCTGCCTCTGCTGCCCAGTTCCACATAATGGATTGGATGCTTAAGGATCAAAGTTGACAGATGTGTCCCCGTTTCCACACTACCCTTTTTGTCTCTTGTTTATGGCGCCTGTGGAACAGAAGACAGCGCACAAGTTAGGGCAAATCAACAGTATGACACAATACACTGGCTCCCATCCTTCTTTCCAGAACATTCTTTTTACGTAAAACACATTCAGATCGTTTTTTTTTTTTTGTTGTTGTTTTTTTTGCTGTTTTAACGTGATTTTTTTTTGTTTTGTAATGTCAAAAAAAGTTTAATGCTGGAATGTGACATACTTTGTGAAACATTTGTTCAAGGGTCTTCAGTATTTATTTTGTTTTTTCATTCATTTTTATTTATTTCTTCCAGCCCAGAAGGGAAAGCCTTCCGTTCCAAAGTGGAGCTTATGGCATACTTCCAAAAGGTCGGAGATACCACCACCGACCCCAATGACTTTGACTTTACAGTAACGGGGAGAGGTAGCCCCTCCCGCCGCGAGAAGAGACCACCAAAGAAACCCAAGGTAGTCAAACCTTCCGGTAGAGGGAGAGGCCGCCCTAAAGGAAGTGGTAAAGTGCGACAGACAACAGAGGGGGTGGCAGTAAAACGCGTGGTAGAAAAAAGCCCAGGGAAACTCCTGGTCAAGATGCCGTTTGTAGCCCCTAAGGTGGAAGTAGGGGCACCCTCTGGGCAAGTCCCAGTTGCCAAAATGAGGCCAGGGCGTAAAAGAAAGTCAGAGCAAGAACCTCAGAGCGCCCCCAAAAAACGCGGTCGCAAGCCAGCAGCCGCATCGCAGGCCGCGGCAGGGACGGGCTCCAGTGCGGCCTACGCGGCCGCGGCCATACTGACTGCAGAGGCCAAGAAGAAGGCTCAGAAAGAATCTTCCGCAAAGCCAGTGCAGGAGAAGGCGTTGCCCATTAAGAAACGCAAGACACGAGAGACCATGGAGGCGGAGGGTTCCGCCGTGGCCGTCACCGGACCCGGCGGCGGGACGGGAACGGCGAAAAGAGCGGCGGCGGCGGCGGCGGTGGCCACGGGGACGCACCCCGGAGAGGAGGCGGAGCTCGGACAGAGGCTTTCCAAGCACCCAGGGAGGAAGCACAAGGAGGATCCGGGGAACGGCAGCGCGAGCGGCAGCGGCGGCGGTGGCGGCAGTGGCGGCCTTCCCAAGAGCCACAAGAAGAGAGAACGGGGACAGCACCTCAAACAGCTTCATCACCACCATCAACCACAACTGCAGCACGTACAGGTGATGGAGACCTCCTCGTACAGCCAACAGGCACATCAACTCTCTCTCGGCCACTCCACGCAAGGCGGGCCCCCGGCGCCCACGCAGAACGAGCCTCAGGACTTGAGCACGACCAGGCCCAGACAAGAGCCGGTGACACACAGAGAGGAGGCCAGACCCGACAGCTGCCCAAACAGAGAGATGGCCCCTAAGACTCAAGCCATCGCTGCTGAGCTGAAAAGCCAGCAGCAAGTGAGTGAGACAGGGGAGGGGAAGGAGCTGAGAGACATTGTACCCCCCTCAGCCGTGCCCAGACCGAGCCGGGAGGAGACGGTTGAGTCCAGGACACCAGTGAGTGAAAGAGTGAGCTGACTGGGTTAGCAGCAGCAGCAGCAGCAGCAGTAGTAGTGTGTTTGGAGGATCAGAGGCACGTTCACAGTGGGAGGAGCTTTTTGGTTTGTTTTTTTTTTAAAAATGGAAAAACAAAAAACAAAACAAAACAAAAAAAACAAAACAAAAAAAAAAAAAAACAAACAAACAAACACACACACAAAAAATGTATACATACTTAAACAAAAGGCAGCTGTTGTGTCATGTTCTTTCTGTGTGTTGGGCAGGTTAACAGTTATCGAGAACATATTGCTTCCTGATGAATTATATATATATTTTTTTTTATTTCATTACTTTTAGTATATCTTTATGTTAGTATAAAGATCTCGACAACAATCACCTTTTTCCTGTTACTCTCTCGTCACAGCTTCAAGGTAGTAAGGAGGTCAAATGGAAATGAATGCACAAGTTCTAGTTAATGGGACAGTTGTTTCCAAAAAAAAAAAAACCATAGAAAAACAACCAAGTTTCCGAGTTTAAATAGTTCCAATATGACTTTACGCTTCACAACGCTTTTACTCCCGTTTCTAAACTCTCGACAAAAAAGAAATCCCTCTGTTGCATTTCAGTATCACAATCAGCCTTTCTTCCATTTCGTAGAGGTGACTAACAAGTGATGCAGACGCCTCTTGTTTGAAAGAGAGTGACTCCGCGGCTCGAGACGCCATCTTGGCTTAACCCTTTCAGTACCCGTCACCTTGAAGCTTTGAGGAGCATGTTGAACACAGACAGATAAGAACTTCCTGTTTGAGATTGACAATGATCATGAATGTATTTTTTTTTTTTTGACCAAGTAGACCAATTAAAGACCGTACACGAACCATAGAGTTTTTTTGAACAGCTTAAGTTTACAGAAGGCATGTAAGGCATGGACTTAAATGTTTTTTTTTTGTTTGTTTGTTTTTGGGTTGTTTTTTTTTCCCCCCTCAGCCCTACTAGAATATTAATTACAGCGATGGTAAAAACTGCTTAAATGTTCAGTGACACCCATGGTGGGACTATCAGAGACCAAACTACTGTAGAGTCAATGGATCGCGCTCCCTGGTCAGCTGCTTGTAGGCTAAAGCACAAATATGTTAGTTAGGGAATGTTGAAAGCACAGTGCAAGACATTTTCAGCTTGTGTAAAGGCATCAGTCAAATAGGATTTTTTTTTTTTTAATAATAAATTGACAAAGATCCTGTGTTTTAAGAACTCACACTCCATGCAAAATAGTATGACGTTCGCCAGGTGGCCCTCATAGCTTCTCATTATGTTACTTTGTGTTCATACGAGTGAAGTGAAATAGAGAAGCCGTCCATAAGTTATGGTGGCTTTTTCAGAGGGCAGTTAATAGAACTGTTATATTTATTCAGCTTCTTGTCAAACTGTTGTTGATGTTTATCTGTAGTGATTTTCGCGTAGCGTGTGGTTGGACAGACACAGGAAAAGCTTTTTCATTACATGCCATTTTGCCGTTTACGTTTTTTTTTGTACATAACTGTTTAGCAAGCCATTTTAAGTTATGAGGATAGTCTCTGTCTAGCAATGACAACGAGGTTTTACAGAAATCAAAACTTTTTTTTTTTTTTTTTTGCTTGTCTTAACTCCATAAGAACTAATCCACGGCTTATGATTTTAAAGTTTCTTAGAGCTTCTTGACTATTGGTACAGGCACAAGAATGTATAAGGTGAAATTAAATCAATTTTTGGAATTTGAATGAGCTGTAAAACGTGTTTGTGGACTGTACAAATGGGATGACTATTGAAATTATCCCAAAGAAATCTTTGAACCAAACTCAAACAAGGAAGTTCTTCTTTGTCAGTTGTGTGAAACTATTTGTATTTAGGATTATACACGATTATTAACAATGTACTAAATTTTTTTTTGTTTGTTTTCTGTTTTTAGATAAAAATCACCTTATTTTACTCTAATGAAATGCTTCATAAAAGAATATTGAAGGCCCTCTCCCATGTTCAGTAGATGAGCAGTTGGTTAGCCTTACATAACTTCATTCTGATTTTGATTCATGTCCGGAGGTTGGAACCTATTGAAGAATTTAGCAGCGTTGGGCATGCTCACTCTTTCCTTTAACTTCATGATGAGATGTGAGGGATATTTAAGAACTTTCCAGTTTTGTTTTAATTCATCCATAACCTGACCTGCAAACAAAGGAATGTATGGTGCACCGAAAACATGCATGCTACACGACAGACGCTTCATATGGGATTCTGTGGTTCTCCGTTTGGTTTCTGTACAACCAGATTATCAGCTGACCCTCAAACATTTTCGTACAATTGTTCTGACTTTCTTTTGAACCCATTGAACAGGAGAAATCAAAGATGCTTTTTCGATTTATGAGAGCGTTTAAGGTTTGGGGAAAAATGAAACAAAAATATCAGTGTTTTATATGACTGAATTGTCTTTGGAGAAAGTTCGGAATGTGAACTAAAGAAAAAGACATCTGCCTACAAATGTGAATCAACTTTAATTTAACAAAATGCATGTTACCCATTAGGTTGTCATCTTGCAGTTTTGTACAAAAGCACATGTACACTCAATGGTTTTAGAGACGTACATTATGTATGTGCACTTGTACAAACAGAAATAATGACCCATTTATATCCTTGTTTTGTAATTAAAATTAGAGAGAGTGTGTGTGAAACAGGAAATGGGAAGTCAATACAAAATTCAGAAACGGTTTAGTTTTCAATACACCAGGTCTATACAGCAAAGGAGTTCTTTTAAATGTTCACTGGTGTTAGGGTTTAAAAATTGCATGCGACAGATCTATTTATCAGTGACATTTCTCAAGTGTACTTTAGAATAGTGCGTGCTATTTTCATCACCCTGTACCTAAAATGTGTAACAGTTTTTTTTTTTGTTCCCCCCCCCCCCCCAGGCTGGCTTTACATAGAATTGACAATCACAGGGAGGTCTAAATCATGTGGTTTGTAGGTACATACAAAAACTGTTACAACCAGTTTTCTTTTGTTGTAAAGATGAATGAAAAGGTGGTCCACATCCTTCCTCCTTTGGCTTTCCTTCCTCCCCAACCCCAGCATTTGGGATGGGGGTACAAAGGAAAAGAGCATTCCTGCTCAAAAAGGGCTATATAATATTCTCAAATAAATCAAGTAAGTGATTCTACGAAAAGGAAAGGAAGAAAGCCTTGTGAAAGTAACGCCTGACTAATTGTTCTCTGCTTTCATGATAAATCGTTTGAAGTCCCACAGGTAACTTCAAGCAATCTCAAATATCGCTCACTCTCACTCCTTACAGAGCATCAAGTCGATCATTCTCTGTCAAAGGATGATGTTTTGACCCTAAACGTCAAGAACGTCATCCTTGTCTGATTTAACTTGGAGAGAAAGCTTGAGGAGGAGGAGGATTTGGGCTATAACACTGACACAGTTGCAGAGAAGAGCAGGAAATGAAAACTAATGACACATGATAACAGACATCTGTGGATTCAGTGCACCATGACATGAAAAGTCAGAAGGACATAAAGCATGAAAAAAAAACCTCCAGACATGAACTGCAGAGGTTGTGGCCCTCAGAAAGTCAAATATCTTTTGAAGAGAAAATAAATAAATGAAATTTAAAAAAAAAAATTAAAAAAAAAAATTGATGTGAACTCAAGGTAACCAACTAAGCTGTATCCATATGAAAACCATTCACAAACTGGCTGCAATAGATTAGTGCATTTATTTTGGATACTGACTGAAGTGGTAAAAGTGGCCTTTGATTAAAAACAAAAACAAAAACAAAAAAAAAAACAAAAAAAACCTTTTATCCCAATAAAGCGAAATTCTAGTCTAACAAATGTGGGATGGTCGGGCATTTTTATAAGTAGGATGTGCATTAAAATGGCTTCAACTGTGTTTGTTTGTTTTGTTCTGTTTTATTATTATTTTTCTCATCTATATATATATAAATATATCAAGTGGACCTTTGACGAGTTGTGTCCACTTAGAAATGTTGTATGAGTATAACCTTCCAATTCTTGAACATTAATTATTGCCTTTTGTAGCACTCAATGCCCACTGTCAAAAATGGAGTCCTACAAAAAAAAAAAAAGAAAAAAACATTTATGGAACTGTTTTCGTGCCTATGGCAGTAGAATATGCTATGGAATGTCCTTGTCTCCCTGTAGCCAAAATACATGCTGTGTGCGTGAACATGTATAAATATGCATGAGTGCCATTAGAGGATAGGACATTGCTTGCCCTTTAATATTCTACTTACAATATTTCAATATTTTTTAAAAAAAAGACAAACAACCCACACTTTCAAAAAGCTGTGCCTGAGCATTTCACCAATATCAGAGTGTATTTATAAAGAACAAGTATGTTAAATGTGCCCTGTAAAATCGATTTCACCTTGTGGGCACTTAGGTAAACTTATGAAAATTGCATTGACAGGAGAATAGTCAATATAAATATAGAATCTCAAGGCCACGACATTTGTCCCTACTGGCAGATTGATGTTCCAAATTTCTTTTTTCTTTTTCTTTTTTATTTCTTTTCTTTTTTTTTTTTTTTAATTCCTGGGAAAACGTAGTGTTAGATTTGTCTTTTGCATCAAATATTGCAAATAGTCTGTTTTACCTTCAAAGCAATAGAATACTGAACAAATTGATTTGAGTCCCTTCACTTTATCGTTTCAACTGTACACATTATTATATACTTACAAAATGTCCAAGTAAAATGTAATGATTTAATGGAAAATCATGATCTGAGTTAATTAAGTTACAATACTTCAAATAATGCAAAGGTCACTTTACGAAGTTACGGCAGAATACATAAAGTTAATTCACAGAAGAAATAGATTCCAAATCGACATCAGTAGAAAGTTAATGGTCTATTTAACATAGTCTTGTGCCTTGAAGTTTCAGTAATAGAATTTATCTTTATACTGTAGTTGTATTTTTATTCTAAGTCCTGTGTTTGCCTCTTGTTGGTATTCAGTGCTTTGGGTGTATTAAGGATTTCTAGAGATGAAGAGTACACTTGCTTTCTTTTGTTTTCATGAAGACAAAATGCAATTGGAATAATTTAGGGAAAATGTATTCGGGCAATATTGACTATGTTTCAAGCTATAGGACCTTGCTATTTAATTTTTTTTTTTCCCTGATATGTTGAATGTGTCTCAGATTTCCGGTGAAGTGTGTTTGGTGGGGCGTGTCCTCCATCTCAATGTAACGATGAATTATTGGTCATAAGCCTGCCTCAAACAATATCTTCCAACCACACCTTAACATTTTATGAAATTAATATTTCAACCATGACTGGTTTGATATTGAGTTTAAGATTTGCACTTTATAAAGTGAGTTGCCTGGCAGGACACCCATTACCTTTTTGTATGTATTTTTTTACCTTTGTCCAAAGTTGTTGTTTAATTTTCATATTTTTAATTTCGTTATAAATAAAAGGGATGGGTAGTAATATGTATCAAAAATATTTTAACCAAACAATCCTATAATTTAGGTGTCAGTGGTAAATCACCATTTGCCAAGCTAAGTCCTTGCCTTCCTGAAAGTGAAAAAGTATAGTTTGTGTCTACTTTTATAGTACTGTGTTACTGTATTATTTGTTTGCCGTATGTAACAGAAACAAAATAGTAAACAACATTTACCTGCTTCTTGTCTTAAACATTTATTCTGTTCATACTGTGAGCTGAGTCAGCGTCTTTCATGTGAAAATTGCTGTGTATTGTATCACACAGACCTGAATTCACTAAGCTGTGATTTGCGCCCTAACATTTTACAGGTTTATGATTTAGTTCACGATCAAGCCATAAGCTGTGATCACACAGATAGTTGTTTGCATAATGAGTGGGCATGTAGAAGTAAAACAACTTGCCCACTCAAGTGTACTCTTTAGTCAGAAATATTTGATTTTGAACCCCCCCCGCCCCTTCTCTTTTTGGCCTGATGTTAGATTTTTCGGCAACCAGAGCTCAGAGATGAGCTGATGCGTAATATAGAGAAATGACTCGATATAGATGAGAATAATATCTTAGAAGTGAGAAACTGGTGGCAGCTTAAGAGTAATTAGATGCATGTGGTTTTCATCATTCCCTCCATAACCAACGGTCTCCTTTGATCATATTAGACCTACCAAGCTAATTCGTTTAAAATTACATACCATATTCATACATGTTATTTTCCGCATAGAGATACAATATCAGAGGGACAATGCTCTATTTTTCAGTGTCAGATAACACTGAAATGAAGCTCTTATCCTTTTTAGTTAATACGTAGTCACACAGAGCTACAGAATAGAGCATGTGGCTCAAATAGGTACATCAGTGTCCTTGTTTCTGTGCTATTTAAATTAAGCTGAAAAGGGAAATTATGAGAGGTGAAAAACATAATGCTCTCCTTTACGTTACGTCCTGAGCACATTATTGGTGGTGCAAAATGAAGATCTGTTTAAGATTTATAGTGTCATCCTCATGAAGTCTATCGAGTGAATTTAGATATAAACATTACGGGTAATCAAATATAAGAATATATGAGTATTTGTCTAATTTTGCGCATGGCTGGAGGATTTGTATTACTGTATAAAGGAGTGCTCCATTCTTTACAATCTTAGGAAAGATCAGATTGTCGTCGTGTTACACGTTCACACTTTTCCGTTCATACGCAGATAGTCCTGTTGACAGAGGTTTGTGAATGCCATAAAGGGTCAAATCTACTGATGATGGGATGGAAAATGTATAATTCCACAATTTACTGTCTCATCGGAGGAGATACATATATTCGGTATATTTTGAAACAACAGTTACCTTATGCGAGTACAATACAAAAGTAATTCGAAAATAGTTTAAGCTAAATAATTTCATTTTTTTTCCTCCGTACGTCAGTCGTACGCAGTTGAAAGACTACGTAGCTCCGTCATGCCTGAAGAAAAGGGAAGTGTACTTGCCATGGTAGCTGGAGGAGGCGTGATGTGTGCCACACACAGCTAACCCGTTAAAAATAATACTCGTCAACACAAGGATTCTCTACAGGTCTAGTTTTCCTGCGGCGATGTCACACGTTAAAGCTACATGCTATGTAACACAGCTAGTTGGATCCATTTTTAACTAACCTGGACTCAATATCCACTCGACAACTTTGAAAATGTCTGACTGGGATGTTGACAATGACTACCTTTACAACTTGCCACCAGTGGTCTTAAGTAACTTCATACGAGTTATGGACACTCTTTCCAACACAGACTGGACTAGATTTGGTAAGATGTGGCACAAAGCTTCCAGTGACAACGTTTAATAGTCTCATCTTGTTTTGTTTTAAAGTATTAAGGTAACAGATAGCCAGTGCGACCTGCCTGATAAGACAACCAAGTTAGCCTCTTAGCCTAGTTGTAGCCAGCTAACTGGCTAGTCTCGTAATGTTCGTTAGGATTTATGGATTATCGGTAAATGTAGATGTTTTAAAGTAACAAATCCAGAGAAAATAAACTTCCGTTTGATGGAAAGTTACCCTGCCATTACACGGCAGTTTAACTGAATAAGATCAACGAAAGTAAAAGAAGACGTGAGAACTCTCATGGAGTTATGTTTAGCAACTCATTAAATTCATTTTAAACACATACACACAATGTTATTTATCTGTCGGCTACCAACAAAACAGTTACTACTCATTTGGCTCATGATAGCCTTCTCTTACAGAAAAGGTTAGTTGGTTTCAAGATTTCGCTTGAACAATACTAGTGAATTTGTTGTCAGACATGATCACTAGTCAGTAATAACGTTTCCCATGCTGTAGTAACAGTCCTCTTGGAGAAAAGTTTTTTTTTCTGGTTCCATGCTTGGACGAATTTAACAGTATAACCCCACCCGTAATCCTCAATTACGAGTCTCAGAGATTAGTTTAGGATTCAATGTGGCCAACAATAATTGTCATTTTATTTCCCTCATGCACTCACTACGCCATGTCTTAAACCAAATAGTTTACGATTCGCCGACAACGCATCACAACAAATGTGTGGCACGCACCAATATTTGACATTGTAACGGTAAAAAAAATCTGAATGTTTCTTTTTTTGGGGGGGGGGGGGGGGGGGGGGGGGGGGGGGGGAGGGGGCATTGTTTTTTCATGATGTAATACGCTGCTCAGAACTCATGGCAAAGTTAGGTTTCATTATTGGTGGCACATTTTTTCTTTCTGTGTTATCTATCAAAATGATGTTTTCTTGTTTGCTGCGCTAGCTTCTCACGTGGTGTCCAACCAAACTGAACTCCGTCTTGTTGAACAACGTCCAAGGCGGACAGATGATCTTATGAATCTGTGGGGGAGTAGGAATGGAACAGTCTGGGATCTTCTGAATATTCTCCAGGAGTTGCAAATGCTGAGGGCCCGGGATATCATCCTCAATTGTAAGTTTGCCAAACTCATGCTGACCTTGAGAGAGACGTGTTTTCATTGATTCAGAAGACACCTTATATCTTGTCCATAACAAGCTACCCTTTGTCAGAGATGGTCATATGCTTATCCATCATACTTGTAACCAGACCCTACATTCTTGACACATTTTAGCTTGAAATGATGGCTTTGAGGTGCGTGTAATCCAGCCCATTTCAAATAATGCACCCTACATATACATATATATATATATATGAGAGAATCCTGTAACCTGTTTTATCTATTGACTTTTAACCACAGCGTTCTTGGTATTTCACAGGGAAACATAAACAGCAGTCACCCATAGTCAACAAACCCATCTCGCCGCCGCAGTCTGACCTCACGCACAGTCACCCACCCTGCTTTCCTTCATTCACCTCTCCCATTAAAGAGGTCACTAAGTGTCCCCTCATTCCTGGTAACTTTTCATCCTTCCACCTCAGACACTTAAGGAGTGTGCCCTGGCCGTGAATCAAAGAGTCGTCCTTGACTACATTGCGTTTTGAAGAATGAGGGACACCTCTATTCAGAATGCGGTGGAGTCAAGGGTCGACGCTTGCTGATGATCTGAGAAATTGACTCTCTTTGCACTGTTTTACTCTGGTTTACTCAAAGTGTTGTTGCGACAGAGTGTAGAGGTTAACGGCGTCGGGTCTGTTTGCAGAAAACAAGATCCTGCCCAGGCCTGGCCCTCCACCGTCTCACCTGAACACCGAAAGAAATGAGAGAATAGGGACGCAGCAACCCACGACTGAACAGGTACGGTGTTGAGTTTGCATTGAAATCAAATGAACGTCAATCTGAACGGACTAGTCGTAATTTCGTGATGGAAATGTAATGTGACGCAGATTATTTCTCGTGACTTTTCCAATGAAATTCTTAGATCTGTGTATCAACTTAATTCATATGGCTGAGTAGAATTTTAAAGATGCGGCCAATTTTGTGATCCTGAATGGTTACTCCACTCTCATCCTGGATGAGGCTGAAATACATATTGTATTGCACTTGACGCAAGATGTCGTCGGTGATTTTCCCCACAGCAGTTTTCGTGCCCCGTGGATCCTGCTTCACTCTCTACTAATGCTATGTACTGGTCGTTTGAAGAGGTGTTGAGGGGGACAGAGAACTTCGCTGAAGCGTGCCAGATCGGAGAGGGTGGGTTCGGTCACGTCTACCATGCCAAAATGAGGAAGACAGAGTATGCTGTAAAGAGGCTGAAAGAGGTATGGAAGGGACGAATGAAGGATAGCTCATTATTCTGGATTAACAAAAAAGAAAAAAAAAAAACCTTGATTGTAAACATTTGGATTAATATCCTTTTTTTTAGGATTCCCAAGTAGGATGGACTGTGGTGAAGGAAAGCTTTAAAACAGAGGTGGAAATACTTTCACAGTAAGATGGTTTCATTTTTCAAACCCCCCCAAAAAAAAAAATCCTACATGCACACACACACACACACACAGGCACGATGCTATAGCTGCAACTTCCTTGCTTTCTGTTCTTTTCAGTCTTCTTCATTCTTCTCCCTCAGGTGATTTTACATGTCATCAGGAAATGCATATGTATTGAGCTCCTTCTTGAAACTCCAACTGAACTCTTTCTGTAACGCAAGCTCTTCTCGCAAGAAAACATTCGATATCCGAGAGAAACGTTCCTTGTGCAGATCTCTCATGTGGTCAGTTGCTTTAATCTAATGCTCGTTTTTAAAGATACTAATTTTGCTATCGGGCTTTTAGGGGGGCTCAGTGGTTAGCACTGTTGCCTCACAGCAAGAAGGCCCTGGGTTCGAATCCTGGTCCTTTCTGTGTGGAGTTTGCATTTTCTCCCCGTGTTTGCGTGGGTTTCCTCCGGGTGCTCTGGTCTCCTCCCACCATTAAAGACATGTATGTTAGGGTTAATACTCCTGTCAGTGCTTTGACCGAGGTACTAGGCAAAAACCCCCCTCCCCCCCCGCTCCTAGCTCCCTGTGTGTGTGTGTGTGTGTGTGTGTGTGTGTGTGTGTGTGTGTGTGTGTGTGTGTGTGTGTGTGTGTGTGTGCGTGCGCGTGTGTGCGCTCACTGGTGTATAGAATGGGTTAAATGCGGAGGCTGCATTTCACTGCTCACTGATCTGGTGTGTGTGTGTGTGTGTGTGTGAGACCAATAAAGTACTTCTTCTTCTATTCTCTTGCTTCTTTTCAAGCTCTTAAATGCTGTGTGCTTACTAACATGTTTTGAATTACTGCATCAACTTGTGTCAGCAGTCACTTGTATCAAGTCTAATATTCAACACCCAATACACCGAAGTCTGGAATGTTTGTAGTAACATAGTCAGTGATTTTGTAATACAGTGGTTGGCCACCATACTAATATTAATCTGATGTTTTTGGTAAAGGTAATACGCTAATACAGTTGACCAGTTCTTTGCAGTTCTTGTTTTGGTAGCGATTATACGTAGATTATTTTTACAATGGTCAGTTTTTAAACACTTCCTTTTTTTTGCAGTAGCCAATCATAAGGTACATTGTATAAATTCCTGTATGTTACATTTTAACCTCCCTACTAAACTGTTTGTGTTTCTCCTTGTTGCAATGGTTTTGGCCCCATTAGATACAGGCATCCTAATATTCTGGATTTTGCTGGCTACAGTATTGGAGAAAATACCTACTGTCTACTTTATGTCTTTATGCCCAACGGATCTCTAGAGGACAGACTTCATTGTAAGGTAAGCTACCAGACTCATAGCAGATGACTCAGTCACGTCAGTCTGCTTAAGCATGAGCCAGTAATCAATTAATTCTACTGCCAGATGCTAATTAAGCAAATTTCACTCTGTTTATAACTGTAGTAAACCATTGTTCAGTGGGCATAAGAAGCTCAGTTAAGTACGTTCTTAGACCATAGTGCACCGTCTTAGGTATTTTAGTTTCCTTCACTGGCCCATGTAATGTTAAGTAACTGTTGTCAAGTGGTAAAATGTAATGGTAAGACCTTTGATTCGTTTCATAATGTTAGTGTGACAGTAGATAAAACCTGTGAGGGAGAAAAACAGTTCATTTAAATTTAGGCCTTTTCTGTCAATTTGCTTTTTATAGGGTGATGCTGCCCTCTCCTGGCCACAACGTGTTAGTGTGTTGTTAGGTTCAGCCAAAGCCATCCAGTTCCTGCACTCCTGCTCTCCACCTCTGATTCACGGCGATATCAAGAGGTGAGTTTGATTCATACGAGAGAAGGAATCCCACATGTTGAGTCTTTTTTTTTTTTTTTTTTAAAAAGTGTAATTCTTTTGAAACTGATCTTTGTCTTCTCTAGTCTTCCCACTCAAGTAGCTCTTCACTTAAGTAGTTTTGAGTTGATCTTTGAATCTTGAGGTACTTACACACTATCACTAGCAAAGGAATGTGAGAAATGCTGCTTCCGCAATTACTACGGTAAAAGAGCTGTAATCTTCGCCAAAGGTGATGGGGGGTTAGCCAAGCTTGTTTTTCTCCTGTTAATGCGGTGTGTCACAACTTACCTGTTCCCCCCTCACCCCTAGTTCTAACATCCTCCTTGGGGAGCACCTGGAGCCTAAACTTGGGGATTTTGGATTAGCACGGTTATGTCGGAACCCCGTCAAAACGAACGGAAAGACGACCAGCATCGCTCAAACGAAGACGGTGCGGGGGACCTTGGCGTACTTGCCGGAGGAGTACCTGAAAGACGGGAGGCTAGGAGTCGAGATTGATGTCTACAGCTTTGGAGTGGTGAGAGCTTCCGCGGGTTAAGGTGTTAAAGTGTGCCAGCCAGGGTCAGTGCTCAGTAATTCAGGAGGAGTTAACATTGCTTGCATTCCCCTTGTTTTGTAAGGAAACTTTTCGTCCTTAACCACTGGAATGTAATGGCGCTGGTGCCAGATTTGTTGGGAGGAATGTTGTGCTTTTGTTATGTCTTCATCAAATGGATAACATACAGTCTGTCATGCCATGTCTTCAGAACTTGTCTGAACATTGTGTGTATAGCCACCGGAGTTACACGTCATTTAATTTCAATGCAGTTATCAGAATTGGAGCTTTAAATGACACCCACTTTGAAGATGTGGAATTGCCATTAATGAGGTATTACTGGAATCAGAACACATTGTTATAAAACCCTGCTACCGGTTATCAGTATATTTAAATTACGTTAAATAATGCATCACGAACTGAAACCAGATATCTTAAGCTATTTGGTAGAATTGATTCAATAATTCTTTAAGTAAATAATACTGTGATATGATACGTATATAATATTACATGAATGAATTGGAATCAGTGGATTCAACCTCAAGTTCTGAAGATTTGCTCTTGTGTTAATTGTCAGTATCCAGTGCACATTTTGTAAGTTGCTTCCTGGAAATTATATTCGCATATATCCAAACAGGACGTTTTTACATTCTGTTCGAATATCGAAAACAGCCAAACTATGCTCACACTGTGGAACCTGTCATCATTACTGCCAAGAGTAAATACACTGAGTTACTGTGGAATTCAGTTCAGCTTCCTGCAATTTCAGTTCTGTTTTTTAAACTGTTATGTATATGTTCCAATTCAGATTCTAGTTCATTAGCTGATTTAAACTGTAATTGCTTATTTCATTTATCAGTCGACCTCCACCCTTCCCAACAAAAATGGTCCATCAGTGTTTGCTTTGCAGGTTCTGTTAGAGGTTCTCACTGGCCGAAGAGCCATGGAAGTGGACAGCCAGTCCAAAACTGTGTACTTGGTGAGACTTGTTTATTTCACAGTGACATTTTTTTTTTTTTCAAATATGACAGAGAAATATCACAGACATTAAAGAATAAAAGACCCGCAGATTACCAACGGCAGTAATCCTTTGCCTTGAACAGAAAGACCTGGCTTCAGAGCTAGAGATTGGTGGTGAGAGTTTTGGTCCAGGGAAAGACTCCCAGGAACTGGCCATTTCCCAGGCTGCAGAAAATATCTTGAAGAAGCATTTGGATCCCAGATTGTGGTCAAAGGGCATGCCCCTTCCTCATGGCTCCTGGAAACTTTCCCAGCTAGCATGTCGCTGTCTGCATCGCCGGAGAAAGAAACGACCCCCCATGACAGAGGTGGGAGGAAATGAACCCCCTGAACTCACTGGCAGCAAAAATGCTTTTGAAGAGTTCATATTCATTTGCATTGTGCAGTACACACAAATATTTATTTCAGTTGTTTGATTATTTTCATTTCATATTTGAAATAGTATAACGTTGGGAGTTACAAAATCGTGTGTCTCGTGAACCCAAATTAAACTCCATTTCACCATATATTTTGGCGTGCCAGAAAAAACCCCCCACCATATTTCAGTTTTTCCTTGAGCTGATCCAGATGTTCACGTCTATTAAAGCCAGCCTTTTATCTACCTACCAGGTGTTTGAAACCCTCCAAGAGGTTCATTCGGGGATGAAAACCCACGGGAGGTCTACCGTTGTTCCAGTATCCCCCGACCCCTCTCACTGTTCCACTCCTCAGCCGCTACTTTCTGAGGATCCTTCTATAGACTCTCTCGCATCTCAATTTTCTAAACTGGTCCCGCAGGAGGACACCTATTACTGTCCCCACAACACCCCCTCCCTCTCCCTGCCCTCAGCCATCTCTCAGTCAGACTCAGGCCCTGTGTCTGAGAGCAGCGCTGGATCTTGGGACAGTCGGTGTTCGTCCTCTCACATACCCTGTGAGTCAGATGAAAGTCAAGGCTACTCTCAGTATATTGTTACCAACCCACCGTTTCACATCAGCAGGAGTCATCCATCACCCAGTAGGGAGCCAGAGTCTGAAAGTAGCATGTTCTGCAGCGGCTCTTTGCCTTGTGTTTCATCACAAGCCAATTCATCTTCAGGTAGGAAGAACAGATTCAGTAGGTTTTTTTTTTTTTTTTCCCCCTTCTTTTTTTAAATCACATACCTATGTTGCTTTCCATTGAGTTTGATTTCTTTCTTATTTATTTACTTTTCTTTCCCTTTCTATGTCAAATTGTTTCAGATTTGCCCCATCAGCAAATAGTTGTCAATCCAGTTAGAGAGCGTTTGGTCCAGAAAATGGAACTTTATGAGGAAGGCAGAATCCCCACCTCCGACCTGCTCTCATCTGATATATCATGTAAGTTGGTCTTAAATCTGCTTTGTCCATTTATTGCCATTTCAATATCGGGCACATTTTTAACCCTGACCAGTTCCACCTCATAAGAGGACTAGACGGACCTTTCACTTAACTTTTACGCCAACACTTTTAAGAATAATTGCATTTAGTGCACAAGCAGAAGACAGTTTTTGAAGAATAACTGCTATTCCAAAGTTCAGTTTTGATGTAAATAAAAGCTTCAGTTGGAAAAGAACCATGATTTCCAGTCAAGGATCTTTTTTTTTTTTTTTTACTGTGGCTTTTGTATTCCCCTGGTCCTGCAGATGGTACAATGAATGCCCGGTCCCGAGAGCCAGAGGAAAGTGATGAATTTGCAAGTGAAACAGGACACAGCAACAGATACTGTACAGATAAATCTGCATAAACACAGAAAAAGGAAACAGTTATTTTTGTTTCAAGTTCAAGCGTGTTAAGCTTGTATGTATACAGTAGTGCACTGAAATTCTCAGAATGTAACGGTACCAAAAAGCCCTTTTGTGGGATTTTTCTCTTCTGCACAATGTGGAAAACTAAGGCATCATCCTTAGGTCTGTTATCTGCTGTTGGAGTGTATGATTACTTTGAATGTATAATACAAATCACTGAATCCATTTTCTAAAACAAGAAAAGGGAAGGAAGGTTCTCTGGAATAACAAATCTAGTGACACACTAATATGAGGACCAACCATGGCCTGACCTCTCTGCCTGGTGGAAATCCTTTAGCAAGACAATTATCATGAACAGTGAGCTCATCTTCTGCCTGCCTGTGCTCCTCTTATTTTGGTGAGAGCTTCTGTGTACCCATATGCTGACAAAGACCAAATTAATGCACTCTGTCAATTATAACTCAGCAACTGACAATTTGTATGAATTAGTCTTAGTATGAGTTAACACAGTACCCTTCTGCCAGTTGCTATTTACATGACTTAGTGTTTTTTTTAGATATAAATATTTAGCAAGGGATTTGTATAATATAAAATGCCTTTGTAATCAGTTGGTATGAGAATAAATAATGGAAAATTTGTTCACTTATGAGAACGTAATTTACAATGAAGCATTTTCAGTTTTCAGTACAAAATGTTGAAGGGAAAAACCACCATGGTGAATATTTTGCGATGAGTACAACCTAATTAATATAAAGTCTGTTTTTATTTTTTGTTCTTACCATTGTAATCATTCATGCCCCAGCTCTGCTCAGTATTATGTATTAAGGAGCCACGGTACAAGCTTCAATATAATGTTTAAATTATTGATTATTTGTATTACATTATACAAATGATGTTTTTTTTTTTTCTAAACATGTTAACTTATAACCAAAGAGCTGCTTATACCTAGTTATTTTTTAATTGTTTGTTTTAAAAAGATGTCGCTATACTGTTTCCAAGTAAGTCTTCCTGTATTGCATAGTTTTGTATCTAAAGTTTGTTGTTCCCACTTAAGTGCTCTTACTCATGTTGAGCAGATGTGTTTTGTTTGTGTGTGAAGGACTGCAGCTACATAAGGGTTATTGCAGTGTTGTCATTGTATTTCTTTTAAAGATGCTACTGCCTCAAAATGTCCTGTATGCTGTAGCAGTATATGTCCCCTGAACTAAAATCTCCAGTGTCGATAAATTGCTGCGCTGGCAAGGTGCTCTGAAAAGGTGGACCCACATATTCTTTGCGCTTCGTGTCAAAATCACCCTACTGTTCCTTGTGATTTTTTAATTCTTCTCAAAATTACTCAAATTTGGCAGTAATACTTTTGTAATTTTATATTTTTATTAAGGATGGTCGGATTAAATCTGTAACTAACTCTTTATGGTTCACTTCTATTTGCATGCGTCTTAGTGCTGTATTGCAGTACAGTACAGCTGCACCTATTCCAGTTTAAACTAATTTTAGAAAGGAAAAATATTTAAGTTTTAGACATTCCGCTTAACTGAAGTATTCATTACGGACTTGCATACTTATTCTTAATTCAACTATGTTGCCGCTAATCAGAACAGACAAATGACGTGACGTACGATTAATTTTTAATTTACATAACATCTCACGAAACATTATGAAATGGTACATGTCTATCTTGCCCTTTAAAAACTCATAACTGCAGCAACATAATCAATAAATGCTAAAATTGTAACAGTGTCGTGAGGACTATGCGTTACTTTCAAGTCGAGTTCATTGCTTTCCTGTGCTCCTCTAAAAAATGTATGCACCGTCGAGTGGGCGACAATACTTCGCCATCTCCACTGAGGGCTGAGGCAGACAAGCCGTGGTATTTAATTATTGAGGGGGTTGTCAAGAAGATGGCGGCTTCCTGGGCGGCATGAAAGGATGTAGAGTTAGCAATATCTGCAGTGAAAGAAATACCTGGGGTTGAATTCGTTAACTGAGTCCCACCCTCGTGATATTTTATTTAAGTAACAACTCGAAACGAGTAAGTATTTTGTCTTGCGAAATGAACAGCTCCAGATATTTAGCGTCTTATTGTGACGGCTAACGGTTCATCCGCCATTTTTCTTAAGGGAAGCTAGCTAACGGCTAGGCTTAGTACTTAAATTTGTAGCGTATTGTATCGCAATAATAAATGACACTCTTGTTGAAAACTGAATAAAATAAGTTAACTTTGAATATATCACATTTCTTCTGTCGTAGTGAATGTGGTATAGCAGTGCAACCAGACATCTTCACTCGATAGCTAGCCATTTAGCAAAGATGCACTTCAGTATTATGTGCAAACTTGCAACCTTGCTAACAATTGTTAGCTACAGTGAGAGTTTGAGGCATAATGTATTTGGGTATGTAAATTTCGTGTAGAATATATTTTCACAAAATCATTAAATATTTATACAAATAATACTCTTTTCATGATATTCATTTGATGAGAATAAACAAGCTGTGTTAATAGCTGGAACCTAACATGTTGGACACCAAAGACCGTTAACTAGCAATGAAGGCGCCTTTCGACAGAGGGGTGGATTGTTTGGTTTGTTTGTCAAGATGGCGACACCCAGACAAGAGAGGCATGAAAATCGACTTTAGCTTCAGCATAGAGGCTGAACCGCTTCTATTATTACCTGGACAAATCGGATTGAGTTGAAGCTTAAAAAGTCCCAAAAACGTCAAATTTCATCCACATATGTTAGTATAATATAAGTAAATACTTCAATACACGGCTCATACATTGAATGGTTTTTAGACGAGTCTTCACCGCCCATTTTTATTCTAAGTTAGCTAGCTTGCTAGCTATGCTAACTAAGCCACATAGCCACATAGCTAGGATACATCATTACCCTTCCATTAGCTACGGGCTGCTGACTGGTTTGTTTAGTTGTTAGCAAGCTACAAGATGGCGGCACCCATGGAGTCGCACCGCTTTTCTCTTGCAGATATTTACAAAAATGCAAATTAAAATCGGAAATATTTTTCTGAGGAATGCTTGGACATAACATTATCTTGTGGGTGCTTGCACGTGGTACATATATTTGGAATTATATCTTAATTCTGCTGTAGTTTCACCGTTTATTCTGCCGGTGTTCTTATTTGTTGCAAAGCGTCTACCGCTAAAATGGCGGCTCCCATGGAATTTTAGCTAAGTGGCTATGTTGAAGATTGTAGCTTGTTAGCAGGAAGCTATATTCGAACTGGCTACCATTCGTTATCTTTCGTTTGACCAGCGTTTCGAATGGACTAGATTTCCACACAGTTGAGCGATTAATAAGGTATTAAATTACATACGTTGTCTTTGTTATTTGGCGTACTCTTTTCTGTTAAACTGTTGCAGTAGATTATTGAAAATTGCTTGCTTTGCGTTCGCTAATCCTGTTAGCATAGCGGTGTAATTAACCTAACGTTAGCTCTTCTGTGATTGTGGCAAGAGCTGGCTAATTCCAGCTAGTCTGTTATCTAGCATTTTTGTTGTGTATAAACCAGGTATGTGGTTGTTTACTACATATATTATAACGAGACTTTGCGTGGGATTTTTCTCTCATTAAAGAGGACATGACTTCTTCTGGAACAACGGCATCTGGGACCTCTGGCACTGTTTTGCAGCCGCGATGGAAAAGGGTATTGGGTTGGTCTGGCCCGGTCCCTCGACCGCGACATGGCCACCGGGCTGTCGCAATTAAAGAGTTGATGGTGGTATTTGGTGGAGGCAATGAAGGAATTGTTGATGAACTGCACGTATACAATACAGGTAAGACTTTGTTCATGATTCAACATACAGTGTTGATGTCAACGAAAAATATCATAAATGTTATTCTCATGCAAAGCATCTGTAAAACTTGTACAATCTGCATCTAGTGATTAGCTGGCTGTTTTGACTGTATTTGTTCTAGCTAGGTAGCAAGTTAGCTTACAGGCAAGTTTCTATTGCCATTACAGCCTGCCAAGTAAGGAAACTGAATACAGAAACACTAACATGTGCATTAGAGAAATCTGCAGAAACAAGGACGGGGATTAATTCGTATTATCTACATTTTACAATGATGTATTAAGAAATTTGCTTAGTATTCAGAATCAGAGGATGTGTCCGTTTTAGGATTAAAGACTAGCTCAGTAGCATTATTGAGCTAAGCGGGGAGCGGAATAATGTTGTGCTTTGTATGATAGCCGGAGACACGCATATTTAAATAGTTTAAGCAGTGTGAAAAAAACGATGAACCCTCAGGTGCATGTTTGAACACACCATACAATAGTCGAATGAAGGTGTGTCGTTCAGGCGCACACTAATAACATTGTTTTTACATAGCGTTGGAATGAAACAATAGTTGTAATTGGAGACGTGAACGATAGCCAGTGTGCTAACTGCATGCTAGCGTGCTAGCTTATGCTATGTAGCTAAAATTGCGGCTACAGCGCAGTATCTCGGCCGACAGCGAGCAGCCTTAGCGGAACTGGCACGAGAATGGAGGGAAAAATACTAAGAGAAATGGCGGGTTAATAGAAAATACACGACGTCACCATATCAACAAAGCTCCACCCGTCAGAACTTCTACGTAGGCAAACACGACATATATTATTTTAATGTTAAACACTATTTTTAAGCAATGATCCTATTTGTGGGAGGGACGTATTTCTTAATGTAATGTTTAGAAGTATGAGCGCTGAAAGTAGTGTAGTATTGTATTTTTAGTGTAGTATTTTTAGTGTGCATGCTTATTAATATCTTTGATTTTTTTTATGTTCTCATATAAATCGCTTCTGAGTAACTTGCCACAGGTAGTAATACTGTTTATATTAATGGCCAGTTTCATAAGTCTTTTTCAATTATTGTTGAATTTCTTGTATTTATAATGTGAAGCAATAGGAAGGAATTGAAATGCTTCACCTTTAATTTTCCTTTCCCTTTCCTCAGCTACCAATCAGTGGTTTATTCCTGCCGTGCGTGGTGATATCCCTCCAGGGTGTGCTGCTTATGGATTTGTATGTGATGGCACTCGGCTGCTTGTGTTTGGTGGCATGGTGGAATATGGCAAATACAGTAATGATCTGTATGAGCTACAAGTAAGTTATATCCTTATTGTTCTTTTTCAAAGTATACGTGATTCATTCTCCTACGGAGGAGATGATACAGCTGTGTGACTGACCTGTTTTTGCTGTTGCGTTGATAAACACCATTGAAGAGGAAAATCCTTGTGATTTGCAGTCGCTTTTCTTTGAGTTCGGAATGCACTGGAACAGTTATTGATCCCTTTTGTATATGTTTCGGCATGTGTGTGCAGACAATGTAATGACTGTATATTTAAGGAGCCATATTGTGAAAGATGTATGGAAATCAGGAATTTTGTCCGCTCTTATTGTGATACTACTCTCACCTCTTTGTACAGGCCAGTCGATGGGAGTGGAAACGGCTGAAGCCAAAAGCTCCTAAGAATGGGCCGCCACCATGTCCTAGACTGGGCCACAGTTTTTCCCTTGTTGGAAACAAATGCTACCTGTTTGGAGGGCTCGCTAATGACAGTGAGGATCCCAAAAACAACATTCCCAGGTTTGTCATTTAAGCACAGACTGGCAGAGAATGATATTCCTGCACCAGTGTCAACAGACAACATGAGAGATAATTGTGAGAGGGTGACCTTATATGAATGTACACACACATATTTGTGTAAGTGTGTGTGTGTGTGTGTGTGTATATATATATATATATATATATATATATATGTATATGTATATGTATGTGTGTATTTAGCAATAAATATAAATAAGTTTAATGTGTGTGTGTAATCCAGGCTTCATTCTGGTTGTTTTTGTGTCCACCATTCTCAGATATCTGAATGACTTGTACACCCTGGAGCTGCGTCCTGGCTCTAGCGTTGTTGGCTGGGATATCCCAATCACTTATGGTGTGCTGCCTCCTCCTCGAGAAAGCCACACCGCTGTGGTCTACACAGAGAAAGCATCCAAAAAATCACGCCTCGTCATCTACGGTGGTATGAGTGGCTGTCGTCTCGGTGACCTTTGGACCTTAGACATTGGTACGGACTCGGGATGGCTTTTCACCATCTTTATTCACATTCAACAGTGTGACTCTCAGATGCCTAATGATTATTTTGTTCTGTAGACACGCTGACTTGGAGCAAGCCAAACATCAGTGGCACAGCCCCTCTGCCACGCAGCCTCCACTCTGCCACAACCATCACAAATAAGTGAGTGTCAGACACACACACACACACATACATACCACGCAGAACCCGGGACCTGGAGTACTGCATCACACCAGTAATGATTGTTACCCAGTTAGATTTTAAATAAAGACTTATTTGTTTATGATTTTTTATATCTTGACAGATTACGGCTGTACAGGAATTGCATATATAGTCAGTGTGAATTTCATGGCTCTTTTTGTCTACAGGATGTATGTGTTTGGTGGATGGGTACCCCTCGTGATGGATGATGTCAAAGTGGCAACGCATGAGAAGGAATGGAAGTGCACAAACACTCTGGCTTGTTTAAACCTTGGTATGTTTTCAGAATTTAAAAAAAAACAAAACGAAACTGCTTGGCAGAAACAATTATTTTTGCATGCCAGATCATACTAATTTGTTGCTGATGTAATTGATTATGTAATAGCTCGTTGAAATGCAAGAAACTGTATTCTGTTCATTTTAAACTCCGGCTCTGTGAACAGTTCTAACACTGTGTATCTTCTTTTGCACAGATACAATGAGTTGGGAGTCTATTTTGATGGACACTTTAGAGGACAACATTCCCCGTGCTAGGGCTGGGCACTGTGCCGTGGCCATCAACAATAGGCTGTATGTTTGGAGCGGTCGGGACGGATACCGCAAAGCATGGAATAACCAAGTGTGCTGCAAAGACCTGTGGTACCTGGAGACAGGTGAGTTTCCTGGCCGTGTGGAGCATTTCTGTGATGTTTAACGCAAGGTCTCGGGCAAAGACTTGCACAGCCGCTCACAGGTTCAATAGAATTAGGTGGGACACATTCCGAAGGTATTTTGATTTTAAGATTCTAGAACGTGCACCAAAACCGTTGTCCGTTTGTCGTCAACAGAAAAACCGCTGCCCCCGTCCCGCGTGCAGTTGGTCCGCGCCAACACCAACTCTCTGGAGGTGAGCTGGGGCGCCGTGCCCACGGCAGACACCTACCTGCTGCAGCTGCAGAAGTATGACATTCCTGCTGCTACGGCCGCTACCTCACCGGCCCTCAACCCCACCCCATCTCTACCTGCCAACTCACCTAAGAGCCCTGCACCAGCCGCTGCCGCCCCCTCCTCCCAGAACCTGCCTCTGTCTGGCATCACTCTGGTCCCACAGGTGCCCTCTCCCACCACCTCCATGCCAGGGAGCCCTCTGGCTGCAGCTTCACCCCGCGGCCCAGGTATGGCCTCCTCAATACTAAGCTCAGACAGAGAGACTTTTACGCCAGATTTTTTCAAAACGTATTTTTTTTAATGAAAATCAAGAAAAGACGACTGTTTGAAAGCTTAAAGTTTAACGAATGTACGTTTCACTTGATGGTTTGTGCATTTATTGTTTGTTTTTGTTTATTTATTTGTTTTTCTCCCCGTTTTAGCCGTTCTTAAAGTTGCTGCGCCGCAATCAACAGCTGGAACTTCTATTGTCACTGTGCGTCAGGCCAATCAGGGGGGGAAATCCCCGGTCACTGTTACGTCGCTTCCTGCTGGTGTCCGTATGGTAGTGCCAGCCCAGAGCACCCAAGGGACGGTACGTAAGCATCATTTAGAAGCTTATGATTCATGTTAGCGGTTTCTGGGCTCTGCCTCCCTACGTACGTAAAGTGTCCTCCCGGTAAGTCCCTGTCAGCATTAAGCCTCTGTCCTTTTTTTTTTCCCCCCTCTGTAGCCAATTGGAAGCAGCCCACAGATGAGTGGCATGGCAGCCCTTGCTGCAGCTGCTGCAGCCACACAGAAGATCCCGCCCTCTTCCACAGCCACTGTGCTGAACGTACC
Source organism: Chanos chanos (assembly GCF_902362185.1). Classification (NCBI taxonomy): domain Eukaryota; kingdom Metazoa; phylum Chordata; class Actinopteri; order Gonorynchiformes; family Chanidae; genus Chanos; species Chanos chanos. Next base: position 9,730,575 of record NC_044503.1, on the reverse strand, counting down.
AGCAGGTGCTACAATTGTGAAGACTGTAGCTGTAACACCTGGCTCCACGACTCTGCCAGCCACAGTCAAAGTAGCTTCACCAGTGATGGTAGGTGCTATAGTGGAGCTTGGATTCATCACATGACCAGTTAAAATAACATGGACTTTTTAGATAAACATATCTTGAAAGGATGTTTTCCCCCCCCCAGAAGAACTCAGAGTGAGTCAACGGTAGAAGTCAAAACTTGCATGGATTTTTTTTTGCGTATGTGTGTGTGTCATGAAACAAACAGCCATTCATAGCTGTACATTCAGAACAATGAAGTGATTGTGTTCTGTCTCGCTGACATCACAGGTGAGTAACCCCGCCACGCGGATGCTGAAGACGGCTGCAGCCCAGGTTGGCACGTCTGCCATTTCCACACCCAACACCCCGACTCGGCCCATCATCACCGTGCACAAGTCTGGCACGGTGACTGTGGCCCAGCAAGCCCAGGTTGTCACCACTGTGGTCGGGGGAGTGACTAAGACCATCACTCTGGTCAAAAGCCCCCTCACCATGGGAAGCAGCGGCGCTCTGGTAAGTCAGGCAGAAGGTGAAAGTGTTATAACGTGAGACGTGGCAAACTGTCACAGATTTGTCATGTCGCTTTTATGGTCTGACTCAGACGACGTGGTCGGTTCACGTCATTTTTCATGTCATCTGTCGTACTTTTTGTTTTCGACGGAAATGCCTGCGTAGAACCCGTTGTCAGATTGATGGAATGAGAAGAATGAAATGTGTCTGACAACTTTTTTTTTTCTGCATCAGATATCCAGTCTTGGAAAGGTGATGTCTGTGGTCCAGACCAAACCAGTGCAGACCTCTGCTGTGACAGGTCAAGCTGGAAGTAGTCCTGTTACTCAGATCATACAGGTCAGTAATGATGGGGTTTAGTCCTGAGTAATTGGATCTGTTATTACAGTGTAATGATGTATTGATTTCAGTACTGCTTTGTTTTATTTTTGTGTATTTTGTTGGGTGTTTTCTTTCTCAGCTGTTTTCCTGTCATAACAACAAAGTGTAATGTTTAATTCACATCAAAAAATGTCTTGTTTCACTACGTTGGACTCTCCTCAGTTTGAAATGATACCTAATCAGTGTGTTTCATATAACAGACAAAGGGACCTCTGCCCGCTGGTACGATCCTGAAGCTGGTGACATCTGCAGATGGCAAGCCCACCACAATCATCACCACCACCCAGGCAGGGGGCACTGGCAACAAACCTACCATCCTGGGCATCAGCAGCGTGTCACCCACCACCACCACGAAGCCGGGCACGACCACCATCATCAAAACTATCCCCATGTCTGCCATCCAACAAGGGGCCACAGGTCAGCCGCATTACCGTCTTTCACTTGTCTGACGTGCGATCCACTGTCCCTCTGCAAGATTTCTCACTTTGTTTTCTGTCGTGTCCTGCCTTTGCAGGGGTAACTAGCAGCCCTGGCATGAAGTCTCCCATCACAATTATCACCACCAAAATGATGACCCCGGGCACTGGCACCCCAGGAAAAATCATCACCACTGTGCCCAAACTGGCCGCAGGGGCTGGGCAGCAGGGTGTTACACAGGTGACAAAGCCTTTCATCTCCTCCCCTTAACATAGGTTAAAGTCGTTAGCTTTCAAACTACAGCCTATAGCCCTCACAACTCAGTGAGTTGGCGTGTAGTTGTTGTTGGTGACACACCATCGTTTGCTGAGCCCCTCTCTCTTCTCAGGTGGTTCTGAAGGGCGCACCTGGGCAGCCTGGAACCATTCTACGCACTGTGCCAATGGGCGGGGTCCGCCTGGTCACCCCGGTGACAGTCTCAGCGGTCAAACCTGCCGTGACCACGCTTGTTGTGAAGGGCACCACAGGTGATTTACTGTCGGGCGTTTAACAGTATTCTCTGATATGACGTGCGGTAATCTGGAGGGCGTGTAGTAGAGGAGTAGACATTTTCACAGTTGCAAACATACCTTTTGGTGTAGCGGTTGACCGCAGTGGTGACTTTCGGATCTCCTCTTCCCTCGCTGTAGGAGTGACAACTTTGGGCACAGTGACTGGCACTGTGTCTACTAGCCTGGCAGGTGGAAGTGTTGCCAGTGCTAACGCCAGCCTGGCCACTCCCATCACCACACTGGGCACCATTGCCACTCTGTCCAGTCAAGTGATTAACCCCACAGCCATTACTGTATCTGCAGCACAGACCAGCTTGACCACCGCCTCCACTATCTCCATGCAGGTAAGGGAGACCTAAAGAAATCGACCTCCATGCAACCTTCAGTCATTTTAGATTTATTAGTTCCATAAGTGTGAACAGCAAATTGTTGAGTTTTTAGTTATTTAGAGAATGATTTGGAAAGTTCACGTATTACGTGAATCATACGACATTAACAATTGGTTTTTACTCCTGTCCACTCAGTCCGCAGCTCAGCCTACCCAGGTGACTTTGATCACCACCCCCAGCGGAGTGGAGGCTCAGCCTGTTCAGGATCTGCCGGTCTCCATCCTTGCCTCGCCTACCTCTGAGCAGCCCTCCACCACAGGGGGCGAGTCTGGCGAAGGCCCCGGTAGCGTAACGCTGGTGTGCTCCAACCCACCGTGTGAAACCCATGAAACGGGCACCACGAGCACTGCCACGACAGCCACCGCCAAAATCGGCGTTGAGCGCGTGTGCTCCAACCCACCCTGCGAGACCCACGAGACGGGCACCACCAACACGGCCACCACGGCCTCGGCCAAAATCGGCGCGGAGCGCGTGTGCTCTAATCCGCCGTGTGAAACCCACGTGACTGGCACCACCAACACTGCCACCACTGCCTCAGCTAACATGGGCACGACACAGCAAGTGTGTACCAACCCGCCCTCGGAGACCCACGACACGGGCACCACCAACACCGCCACCACTGCCAGCTGCAACATGGGCTCCAAAGAGATGGGCGTCGTAGACAGCAAGAAGGAATCTCATTCTCCTCAGGCCTCCACCTCCAGCGCTGAGGCCCCCGCATCTGCTTCCGGCGCCAGCGGCGCCCCTGGCACGATGCGTCCGGAAAACCTGCGCACGGGCACCACAAACACCTCCACCACTGCCCGTTCAAACATGGGCTCTGACCAGACGGGAACGGTGCAGAGCTCGGAAAAGAGCAAGTCCGCCATCTCTTCGACGCTGTCTCCCATTTGTTCTAACCCGCCCTGCGAGACGCACGAGACAGGAACCACCAACACCACCACCACAGCAGGCGCAGGCAGTGTCCAGCAGGTGTGCTCTAACCCTCCCTGTGAAACCCATGAGACGGGCACCACCAACACTCCCACTCAGGCTTCCTCCAGCATGGGCACCGCACAGATGGGCACAGTACAGAGGGTCTGTTCTAATCCCCCATGCGAGACCCACGAGACGGGCACCACCAACACACCCACGCAGGCCTCCTCCAGTATGGGAGCCGGGCAGAGTGGCACTGTACAGAGAGTCTGTTCCAACCCGCCATGCGAGACCCATGAGACGGGCACCACCAACACACCCACGCAGGCCTCTTCCAGTATGGGAGCCGGGCAGAGTGGCACTGTACAGAGAGTCTGTTCCAATCCGCCATGCGAGACCCATGAGACGGGTACCACCAACACACCCACGCAGGCCTCTTCCAGTATGGGAGCCGGGCAGAGTGGCACTGTACAGAGAGTCTGTTCCAACCCGCCATGCGAGACCCATGAGACGGGTACCACCAACACACCCACGCAGGCCTCTTCCAGTATGGGAGCCGGGCAGAGTGGCACTGTACAGAGAGTCTGTTCCAACCCGCCATGCGAGACCCATGAGACGGGCACCACCAACACGGCCACCACGGCCACGAGCAGCTTGGAGTCGGGTGAGGGCACAGGTACAGTTACAGTCACAGGAGCTATAGTTTGTTTCAGACAAAGAAGATTTCAACAGAGGTAGAGAATTATTTAAGAAAACCCATGAGAGTCATGAGTGTAGTCTGTGGTATGCTTATCCTGGAACAGTTTTGTTAAATGTTTTTTTTTTTCTTTTTTGCCCTGTAGCTCAGCAGAGTGGAGATGGTCAAGGTGAGGGTGGAGCTAATGAGGCAACCTCCACCACAGAGTCCACTATCCCTTCGACTCAGAGCCGAGCCATCACGACAGTCACTCAAGCTACACCAGTGCCGGGGCCTTCTGTGCCAGTAAGACTGGATCCTTTTGGTCCCTCTCACCATACTGAAACTGAAATCCAAGGACTTGTTCAATATCATCCTTTTTCATTTTCCCTGCTCACTGTACGTGCGTTAATCTCTTTGTACAGGAGATCTCCTCCATCACCGGTTCCTGTGCTACGGCAGAAGTGGCCCAGGACCCGGAGGCCATGGAGCAGAGTGGCTCTGAAGCTGTCGCCTCCTCAGAGGAGCCCATGCAGGCCGAGTGCCAGGGTGAGCTGGGTGACGACGGCACCGTGAGGGTCGTCGCTCTGGAGGAAGGAGCTGCAGGGGAAGCAGGCACCATGCTACAGGTGCACGTTGCCATGGAAGCACAGCCCGGCCAGGGAGAACAGGCGGAGGTACGGCGTTCCGTATTTAGGCTTTCACACTGTCAATAACAGGCAGTTACTTTGCAAACAAGTGACCATTGACAGAGTTCTAATTTTAGACATGTCATTCTTGAGCCCGAGCCTAGTTGTTTTGGTCATAAGATTCAGTTTAATTTTGTTTTTATATTCTTGATTACTAAAAAGGCTTTGAAAAGTCATGTCTAACTCTCAGCACTCGCGCATCTGTTCCCGACCTCTTCAGCACATGGTAGAGGGAGCAGAGGGGGCAGAAGCAGTGGGCATGGCTGCCCAGGATGCTGAACCCTTAGCGCTGCCACAAGAACTGATGTCCGAGGGGCAGTCTACCACGCTGATGGTGACTGGGCTGACCCCCGAGGAGCTGGCCGTCACGGCCGCGGCGGAGGCAGCCGCCCAGGCCGCGGCCACCGAGGAGGCCCACGCCCAGGCCCTGGCCATCCAGGCCGTCCTGCAGGCTGCTCAGCAGGCTGTACTCAGTGAGTATTACAGATGGGATCTCTGCACACCAGATCTTTGTGCATGTTCTATTATATTGTGTGTACTGGTTCACTAAAGAATACAGCAAAGTATTAGTGACAGATGCTGTGTAGTTTCATTACTGTCATTTCTTTTGTTTTCTGCTGTAGGTGAAGGGGATTCAGGTCAGGATGGGCAGCAGTCCACAACCATTCCTATTGTATTGACTCAGCAGGAGCTGGCAGCACTGGTCCAGCAGCAGCAGCAGCTCCAGGAGGCCCAAGCTCAGGCTGCTGCTGCCCAGCAGCTGGTTGCCAACCCTGCAGCCGCTCTGCCCACCGAAGGCCTGGCACCAGCCGACAGCCTCAATGACCCCGCCTCTGAAAGCAACGGTCATGAGATGGCAGCTGCCGTCACTGGAGCAGTGGCCAGCGGTCAAAGTGAGAAGACAGTACTTTACTGGCTTATTCGCAGTGCCATTCGCACGTTTTAACAGATTTCAAATCTAACATTAAAAATATCCTCTTTTTTTCTTTCTCATTTGACAGCTCTGGCCCCGTCCAGTACCTTTGCGCCATCCCAACCCATGGTCGTCACCAGCCCTGCTAAGATGCAAGCTGCCACTGCCCTAGCTGAGGTAGCTAATGGCATTGAATCTGCAACTGGGGTGAGAACGCTGGGAGCCTAAAACGTCAATCCACACGGCACTGTCAAGGTTTCATGGTTGCTATGCTACGTTGTGTCCAAAATGGTCCCTAATGTGTGACGTTCTGTTTGACAGAAGCAGGGAGCTCCCCCTGCAGTGGTCAAAGCGCCGGTGAAGAAAGAGAATCAGTGGTATGACGTCGGAATCGTCAAAGTGACAAACATGGTTGTCACACACTACTACGTACCAGCAGACGACGCAGCCGTTTTGGACGTGAGTCTTTCCCGTCTGTCGCGACGCACGGTTCTGTCCCTTCTTACCCCACTCAGTAAAGGACATTTAAGGTGGCGTCTGCCCTTATTTGATCATGTTGTGGAAATGTTGTTGTCGTAGGATGACTCCGGAACCATTCCAGACTACAGTCAAATGAAGAAAGTGGAACTTCAGCCAGGCACTGCATACAAGTTCCGCGTCGCAGGCATCAACACCTGTGGCCGTGGTACCTTTTCAGAGGTCTCTGCTTTCAAAACGTGTCTGCCTGGCTTCCCAGGTGCACCTTGTGCCATCAAAATCAGCAAGGTATTGTATCAGGAACATTGAGAGTAACAAATTACCTCTTGAACTCTCGTTACCCTCTGCTGAATCTCTCATTATTTCTTTTTCCACTCATTGATAAAACTATCTGCTCTCCTTTGACAGAGCCCAGATGGCGCACACCTGACATGGGAGCCTCCGTCGGTGACGTCAGGCAAGATTATTGAATATTCAGTGTACCTGGCCATCCAGAGCAGTCAGACTGCAGAGGCCAAGGCGTCCACACCAGCCCAGCTGGCCTTCATGCGTGTGTACTGTGGGCCAAACCCATCCTGCTTGGTGCAGTCATCTAGCCTCTCCAATGCCCACATTGACTACACCACAAAGCCAGCCATCATCTTCCGCATCGCAGCACGTAATGAGAAAGGCTATGGGCCCGCAACACAAGTTAGGTGGCTACAAGGTGCGTAGATTACTTATCTATATGAAGAGTGTGTGTGTGTGTGTGTGTGTGTGTAAGTGTGTATATATATATATATATATATATATATGTGTGTGTGTATGTGTATATATATATATATATATATATATATATATATATATATATATATATATATATTTTTTTTTTTTTTTTTTGTTCATACACTATATATATATACACATGCGCACACACACATTACTGAGACACAGACACACACACACACACACACATATGTATGTGTGTAAAAGTAGTATTATATCTGTGGAACTGTACTTGAGTATTTTATTTGGTATTTTTCATTGCCACCTGCAGAAACCAGTAAAGATGGATCAGCTGCTAAACCTGCAGCCAAGCGGCCGGTTTCCTCACCTGATACGTGAGTATTCAAAAGCTTTTATCATCACTCTGTTTCCCACTCTTTGACATGAACACAGTATCATCATCTTTAACAAGCAACAGATGTTTAGAAGAAACAGACCTTTTTTTTCAGCTGGGTTTTTGTGACCTTTCAGGTCAGTTAACTTATGAGCTTTAAACATTGTGTAACCAAGAACCATCAGACTGACTCCTGGATTCAGATCCATTTGAGAGGGACTTGGGACCTGTCTGGCTTTAACAGCCCGTGTTGCACAACTCTTCATGTGCTTTTCTTGTCCGTTACAGGAAAGCCACTGGTCCAAAGAAGGCCAGATCGGACCAGTGAGTATTCAGCTGCCCTATTCTCTGAGACAGGACCGCAACTGACCTCCTCTTCCTACTGAAAGCCTCACCCCGGCCTCCTCTCAGACCAGCCCTCATCATCAACTTCATAAGGAAGCAAAAAAAAAAAGAAAACAACTAAAAAATTAAATTAAAAAAAAAAAGAAGGATAAAGGAAAAAAAAAGTCATTGTGAGACCCCTCCCCTCAGCCCATCACTGGACTCTGTGGTGCCATGGACGCCTTATCTCAAACTATTTTTAATCACATTATAAATGTTTCTTCTTAAGTCAAACAGTTAAAAGCACATACATATGTTTGCTTATCTTGACAATTTTGTGTGATAAAATTCAAATGTCAGCGTTCAGTCAAGTTTAACTGTATTACTAGTTTCTCGCTCTACCCCCACCCGACTCCCTTCCATATTCTTTTTATTTTTTAGCTTTTTTTTTTCTTTTGTTTTTCCCCAGTACAAGCAATAGATAAAAAAAAAAAAAAAAAAAAAGGAAAAAAAAAAAAAAACAATAACTCTGCTCTTTGTTAGTTTGTTGATGTTTTCATTTTGGACAAGTCTGTATTTCAATGGGGCGCTGAAAGAAGATGGAGGAGTCGTATTGGAGGAAGTGCTGACCGCAAGGCTTCACCTGGGAAATGCAGCAGAAAATTTAAAAAAAAGAAAAAAGAAACAAAAACAAAACAACAAAAAAAAAACTAACAGCACTTCGGGATGTTCCCCAGTCCCGAGAAAAAGACTCGTTTCATTTTAAAAACCTGTAATTATACATTGATTCAAGAGTCCAGTAGCCTGATATTGCATCACTGTGTTCATACATTGCTGAAAGGAACAGATTACGGACTGTACAATTTCATACAAAAGGTGAAAGGACTTCAGTTCTTGTAAGTGGGGAGGCTAAAGACTTTTGCATTGCATCAAAACGGATCTTGTACAAAGAAAGAGAGGAAAAAAATCCCACAAATTAGCAAGTGGTGATGCAGAAGCTCTGTGTGTGGTTTATTTTTGTAATTTTTTTTTTTTGTTTGTTTGTGTTTATTCTTTTTTCTTTTTTTTTTTTTAAAGCCCCCCCCCCCCTTTTTGTGTATGTGTGCTTCAGAGCGCAGTTTTAAACCTCACACTTCTCTTTAACTTGTTACCTACTCATTCCCGTAGTTGGCAGATGCTGGTTGGATAGTTTGTGGTGATTTACCTTGGAGTCACTGCATTGTCTGCATCCCTATATGAGAAATAATTTGAGCATTGTATGGAGGTTAAAAAAGGACTTTTTTTGTATTTTGTTCTGATACTCACAGAACAAGGTTGATTATTCAGAATAAAAGAATGGCTTTTTGGTTTGGCTTTGCAGCTTGTTTATTGCTGGAAGTTTAAAGGAATATGTTGCTGGAATAAAAGAAATCAGTTGCTACTTATTTTCAACTTCAGTTCATTTTCACCTCCTGTTTACCCTTTTACTAGTTTCTATATCATTTTGGATCTGGAGTTTCTATGAATACTTTTTTTTTTTTTTTTTTTTTTGATGCCTGTTTTTGTGAGTTGGATCGAAAATGAACTGGGGTTCTTTTTCTCAAATTGTGGAGAAAATGTTAAAGCATTTTCATTATTTTGGGGCCCGTTCGACTTTGCAGATGATGTTTGTTTTTTTTTTTGATGCAGGTCTGTGTATTGTGATGATGAGTATGTCTTTTTGAATGGAAATGAGAAACTGTTTTGTTTCCTGCAGTTGGAAATGAGTGATGGGATGGTTGGCACAGCCAGAGTTTGAACTCCGTTGTAAATTAGTTCTTTCACGTAGCAAGAAGTAAAAAAACAAACAAACAAAAAAAACAAACAAACAAACAAAAAAAAAACTCTTTGCCTTTTTTATATAATTATCTGTAACAAAATGTTTTTACATGTTGGTCATCTATTGATTGCTTTTTGTGTCTTGACATATAAAAGAAATGGAAATCTGTCTCTGTGTTCATTTTCGTCCCATGTGTTGCCTGCCAGTTCTTTCTTTGTCATTTGTGTTTATCATTTCTTTTCAGCTGTGTCTAAGTAATGCTATGTACAAGTAATATAATGACCAGTAGGTAACGAGGTGTTTCATATTTGAAAAGTCATTTTGGCACTGTTTATGAGTACTATGCTAGAACAATAAATGATTTTAGATCATCTTTTTATTAGAGGGATTTATTGGACACACAGCTTTTTCCAATCAGTGTTTTCTCAAAATTTACACATTACTGCTTTTGGTAATGGCATGATGGTGGATAAAACAATGTTAAACTTTGAATAAAGTAACTTGCAAATGTATGATTGCTATAGCAGCAGCATGAATTTGTTTCTGACCTGAGTGTGAAGTACTCGGATACTCGGTAGGAAATATCTCTACATGAATAAGTTATTGCGTAGCAGAGCTTTAAGGTAAACTGATCTGTGATCCCTTTTTAAATTTGCGACAGTAGCAACAACATGTAGAGCAATCCGTAGTCTCACTGACGTTCCTTATGTGAATTATTCGGTAATTATAATTTTTATTACTGTGGAGAAGATTTTATATTTGCTATTTAGAACCCCTGGCCAGAACCCTGTTGTCAAAGGTTTGACATCACTGGCTCGCCGTAGAAAAAATAAGGCGATAGAGGGTAGCTATGGAAACTGTTTGCGTAATCAGTCTAACCAGTGAAACCTACTAAATTTACACACATATTATATTCTGAAGATGTCAGATTAGGTAGACGAGAGTTTCTCCTGTTCTTACGCTGAGAACGTAGTCTTTTTTGTTTTCTAACCAGCCGTTGAAGGTAAAATTAAATAGTTAACGCGACCGTCAGTTTGCTCGCTCCATGGACCAGTACAGCATTTTAGGCAGAATTGGCGAAGGGGCACATGGAATTGTTTTCAAAGCAAAACACATCGAGGTAAAGATAATATGTCCTCTGACAATTTTACAAACTTCGATAAAGAGGGTTTTTAGTGCCAGCACTGGCTATCAGCAAGATAGTGATGGTTAAATTTATTCACGGGTTAGCATGTGAATTAACATTACCCGTAACATTATCCCGAATTCACAGATCGACAGGTACCTCACATAAAAGCAATGCAGCATCGTAGTTTTGCACTCTTGTCATTTTTATTTACTGTTCTCTGTTTGTGTAGACAGGAGAGACTGTGGCATTGAAAAAAGTAGCCCTGCGAAAACTTGAAGATGGAATCCCCAACCAGGCCTTAAGGGAAATTAAAGCGCTTCAAGAAATCGAGGACAATCAATATGTGAGCATTCCTGTAATCTGTGCAATCTCCTAAATAAAAGAGTGAAGTGATATACACTATTTACACTTCATTTCAGCTACTCATCCACTCCTTGCTTAGCAGATTATTCATTGTTCAGAACAGACTGATCATACAGAAAGTCCTTGCCTTCATTGCAGCCACATTTTTACATGTGTCACGTCTTTACAGGTGGTCAAACTTAAGGACGTGTTCCCACATGGCACAGGCTTTGTGCTGGTGTTTGAATACATGTTGTCTGATCTGTCTGAAGTCATTCGCAATTCGCAAAACCCCTTGACTGAATCTCAGGTGAAAGGCTATATGATGATGTTGCTGAAAGGAGTGGCCTTCTGCCATGAGAACTCCATCATGCACAGGGTGAGATTTACAATTCAAATGAAATGGAACCATTTGTTTTCATTAATCGTCCTCTTGTAGTCCTTTATCAATATTCTCAGTTGAATGGGAATTGACATTTAAAGTTTTGATTCTCTTCTCAATACCTGGTCTGTAGGACCTGAAACCAGCAAACCTGCTTATCAGCTCAACGGGTCATTTAAAGATTGCTGACTTTGGTCTGGCAAGGCTGTTCTCCAACGAGGGAGATCGGCTCTACAGTCATCAGGTGGCAACAAGGTAACACTAGCACTGATTCTGTGTTGGGTGACAAATCAGCTGACGTCTCAGCCGGGTGACCAGAACCCTGAGTTAAACGGCCTTGATCTAGCACCACATCATGTTAAGTTGGTCATAACCAGCTAATGACGCTTGTAGAGTTGAGGATGCACTTTTCACTCCTTATATAATGACTGAGACTTAACATTTCATGTATCTGTAGGTGGTATCGTGCTCCTGAGCTTTTGTATGGTGCCCGGAAATACGATGAGGGTGTGGATCTCTGGTATGATTTATTCTGAATTTTGCTTTTTAAGTCCGAGACAAATCCATTTTCAAAGCTACTGTTATTACTCTGTCTTTGGAATATCTATTAACTGCATATGTCTGGGAAGGAGAGTAACTGACGTGGCGCAAAGTTTTCTTGAAAAACTGACTGTTCAAAAAACCACTGAACCTGTATATATGTATGAAGAGATACAGAGCTCTGACTCCAGGTAGTATACACCAGGTGGCAGTAATGCACACCTTATTAGTGCAAAATCCCTTATTGTTGTGTTTTGACTGCTTGTGTTTTGCAGGGCAGTTGGTTGTATTTTTGGAGAACTGTTAAATAACTCTCCCTTGTTTCCTGGAGAAAATGACATTGAACAGCTCTGCTGTGTGCTCCGTGTCCTGGGAACCCCCAACCAACGAGTGTGGCCGGTACGATTAGTCCAGATTTTTTTCTCTCTTGTTACACACACACAAACGCACTCTGAATGTTACATCGCTATTTCTGACAAAACACTGAAAATATGTGAACAGATTAAATATGATCGTTTTAAGGGCGTATTTACAAATTGTGCAGCATCTCCAAAAGAGCATGTTACAAATTGTGCAGCATCTTGGAAAGAAGAAAGCAGCAAATCCCGTTAACAGAGCAACGTTGCACTGCCTTTGTAAAAAATGTTAGAGACATTTTTTCCAGAGCTCAGCCCTTGATGAAATGATCAGTTTTGTTTTGTTTGCTCGTGACCATATATAATGGAATATCTTTCACATATAGGAAATTACAGAGCTGCCGGATTATAACAAGATCACTTTTAAAGAGAACCCACCTATTCCCCTGGAGGAGATAGTCCCAGACACTTCACCTCAGGCTGTGGATCTGCTGAAGAAGTTCCTTGTCTATCCCTCTAAACAGAGAATCAGTGCCAAAGAGGTCAGAGCCTCACTGTCCACACTTACCTTTGCTGTAGATTCGATTACGTCACTCTTACATGAGTGACGCTGCCAATAAAAGTCCACTGCTTATGACAGAGTATGATAATGTCATTCGCTGTGATTTTTCATCACGATTACGCGTTCTCCGCGTGTTCCTTCCTCAGAACTCACTTTTGTACTCTCTGTTCACAGGCCCTGCTACATCCCTATTTTTTCACTGATCCTTTGCCAGCTCACCACTCAGAGCTCCCCATCCCGCAGCGTGGGGGCAAGTACTCTCGGCAGCGAATCCAACCCCCCCATGAATTCTCAGTGGATCGGCCCCTAGAGGAGAGCTTAGTGGATCCCAGTCTTCTCCAGTGGCACACTTAGGGATGTTCATGATGTTCCCAGTCGTCTGTCTTTGGCATTGCACTTCAGTCATTTGGTTCAGTTGTCCTGCCCCAGGTGGTTGGGGAAATGTCAAATGCTTTCTCTTTCATATGGGAGGAATCTGGCGTTTGTATCTCCTCTTGAAAATGTGTAAAGAGGAGTTAAGTATTATGTATTATGTACTTTTCTAAGTATCAGCATTATTGATATTTATTTTGAGTGTATTTTCACCTTTTTACGTGGGATTTCTCAGTTTAAGGTTGCAATTTCCATGTCCATGAATTTCTGCGGTTTGAAAAAAAAAAAAGTTGATCGTACGCTTTCGGGTGACACAGACTCCTGTCGGTTGTATCTCCATTTGTTAAAAAGATCTGAATAAAATTTTCCTTAGAACCATTCATTTGAATTGGCCCAGTTTGAACTGTTCTAGCCCTGAGGCTATGTAAGTTGTGAGATCCTTGTACACTCTTTTAATAATAAATTGAGGTCACATGTTTTTGCCTTTAAGGCAGTCAACACTGCAACACTTTCTTTTTTTGAAGTAAAAGACAAACTCCAAATAAGTGTCTGAGGAGATCTTCATTAGACACATATGAATGAGGACATGGCTTTCAGAGCACTTTTCCTTTGGGGAAAATGGGATTACAGAGGATGGTATTTAAAGAGATTCCTGGTATGCTCTTGCACACACTTCTACAGAAACAATGACGCTTAAAAAAAAAAAAACGCAAAACAAAAACAAAACATTTGTCTCTTTCATAGCATTGCATAAGTGCAGGCAAGGATTTCCCTCACTATTGCCTGTGAAATGGCTTTGCCGGTTCCAGAAGCCCGTAGCAGAGTAGGCTGATAAAAAAAAAAAAAACTTATCAGAGTAGTACAGCTACATCCATCCTCAAAGTGCCATCCTCACAAACAGAACTGCACATTTCTCCTTTTCTTTTTCTTTTTTTTTTTTTCTCTCATTCGCTCGCTAAGACGTATGCGCCCTCTGTTTTTCTTCTTTCAGAACCATCAGCATTTTAACATTTCTCCCTTCCTCCATTTTGTAGCGATCCAGCACCCAAATGTTGCTGCATTGTTCAAAAGCGATGAGGAAAATAGTCTCCTCTTATCTGTCCACATGCAAAAGGCTGTCCGATTTGGCTGTCCTAGTTACTATTAATAGGGTTTTAATGATCTTTATCAGTGTTTTATTATTGGGTTAGTTTCACCTGTTACCATGAGGGTTACACTCTGTTATGTTACAAGTTGCATATTTTCCTGGTTTTGATAATAACTGTCATATAACTGATTGAATTACTGAGCTCAGTTATCACCTATGTTGTGACCAAAGCAGTTACAGCAAATTTACAGATATAAGCATAACCTGATCTTGACCTTTAGCCTCTGGCATGAGTATCTGTCCGACTGAGTAAATATAATCCTTACTGACTCTTTCATCCGCTTTGGTTTACTCGTTTTAATCTGTTAGTAGTTTATCACGTTGCGTTAACACCGTTTTACGGTGGCGAAAATATAGCTGAAACCCCTTATTCTGGTGAATTCACAGTATCCTTCTTGACAAAGTGAATTTGTTTAAGTTAGTCAAATGGTCAGCTGTCTCTCAGTGGGAGGCTGATTCAAACACCCCTTTCTCTAATTTCCCTGAAAACTGAATAGACAAAGGAGAAGGAACGGTATACTTTGATTAACAAATGACTTGCACAGCCCTGGCTCTTTGTGTGCTCTCTGGATGTGGTTATTCCATATCTCGGTCCATGATTGCAGCGTTTGTCACTATTTGCATTACGGCTCTGAACTCAACTGTCCAGTTGTATTACATAGAAAGCTCTCTTTTGCATCTTTTATTGGCTTTGTTCACTTCACTCTCTCTTTGGTTTTATGAAGATCATTTGACACAGTTAGGATACGTGAATCAATTTACTTTAAATTTCCCCCTGTTTTCTTTCAAAGAAAAATCCTTGGTCATGGAAAGATGTGTTCTAACTTTCAGATTTTTGCAGGTGTTTGAAGGACAAGCTATTGTGCTGAAAAAAAAACGACAACATATATATTCCTCAGTAATTTTGCTAAGCTGTATTCCAAAGATTAGGCTGGAGATGGCCAATGATGCTTGTAGGACACATTTACAGTGCGTGTATATAGAGTCTCACATAAATCCTTGACTTTGGTTGACCTTCAGTTTAAGTCTTTACAGCACTTCAACTTCATATCCAGGAAGCAGAAACATTTGATAATGAACCTGTGTTGACACGGTGAACAATTTAGCTGAGCACTTCCAGCTTCAGCTCCAGTACCAATCTGTTATCAAGGGAAAGAAGTTGTATTGAAGAATACTATATAATATACTATCATTGAGAGAATACGATAATAGTAATCTAGCTGAGATGACTTGAGATATCTACATATAGTAGATGGAGCAGGAGGTGTGTCTCTTGAAAACTACATTTCCTGAAGTTGACCCCCCCCCCCCCCCCCCCCCCCCCCCCCCAGTCCCTGATCCCTCCCACTCCTGTCTTGTGTCTAACCTCAGTAAAAGTTACCCAAATCATCATTACTCAACCACATCTCCACAGTGAATCTCGCGCAGACACAATCCATCGCAATCTTCTGGACTGTGCACCTGTTCAAGAATCCATCTTAACCAGACTAGTCACATCACTCCAAAAGCTTTACTGAGGCATCTAAGTGTGTCAGGTAAGTGTGTCTGCTGCAGACATATACTATCCAATATACTAATTATGTGTGTAGTATAATGTATGTTTTATCCATATAACATGCAGTGTATTATATCTACCTTACCAGTGGATGCATGGATTATTACATTGACATTGGTTACTTGAATTAATTATGATTGTTTGTGTTATGATTCCACATTTTATTGGTTGTGAGATAACTAAATTTGATGGCATGTGATCTGAAAAATGGACACCATTTCCCAGAGGCTGGTGAACAATGAAATCATGGATTTATGATGAAGTGAAAATATTAGGTTTAGATTCTGTTAAATCTAAGTTTACATGACTGTTAGTCATGCAGTCATTCTTATCACTTCAACTGTTCAGTTGTTCTTTTGTCAAAGACTGACAGTGATTATAAACTATGCTGGTGAACCATCTCAATTAGCAACCACTGAAATGCAGATAGAAAATTAATATAAGCACAGGCAAGACTTTCATGTAGGAAACATGCAGAAATTGGGAACATTGAAGGTTTCAGACTTCATGAAACTTTGACATGCTTACAGAGGTCATTGGCACGTGAAGCGTTTTATGACTGTTGGTTAAATATATTTCAGCAGAGCTAGCACAGGTGAGCTAGTCCATTCCAGGACTTAGTGTTTTGATATTTAGAAGCTGAACTAATTAACTAATTGGCTAACTGAGAGCGAATATTTGTTTTGACTGCTAAGCATGGTCAACATTTGTTTCAGTGACCAAATCATTTTGGGTGTTGTTGCAGGGAGGTTGTAACCCCTGAAGAGTTTTGCCTGACAATGGACACCTCCATAGAGCAGTCTCGCTGGGTGACTCCATCATTGATGCCATCGGAGGCGATACCAAATTACTCCTCAGAGTCTGCTTTTCTACCTCCAAGTGAAGAGGAGCTGCCTTTTTCAAACTCAGAGTCGGAGTTCAGCGGCCTACCGTCTCTCTTCTCGGGCTCCAGCCTCAACCGCAACCTCCCAGCCTACAGACACAGTCCAGGTTAGATCTATCACTATTACAGGGGAAAACCGCATGACTGTTCCATTAGCGTGTTCACGGATTCAGTATTTTGTGTTCCAGTTTACTGTTTACTCTTGAATAACAAATAATACATTTTCACTATGCAAATATGAGATATAGGCCTTTAAACATATGGTTGGATTTTAATTCGGTGAAAAAAAAAAAAAAAAGTCTTTTTTTAAAATCATAAAGTTGTTGTTGTCGTTTTTTTTTTTCTTTCTCAGTGCGACAGGTGTACTCCTCCTCTGCGTTTCTCAATAACATCCCCTGGCTGGACGGCTCCGGCGGGCACCCCGGGAGCTCACATTACCCCCCGTCCTCTTCGTCCTGGCACGGCAGCGCCTTCGCCAAGGCGCCGGCGCACCATCACGCCCCGTCGTCCTACTTCCCCCCCGCCTCCATCAAGCCCCCGCGTCACGAGCTGGGCTCCCCGGGCCAGGACTGCAAGGACAACCTTCGGTTTCAGGACCCGGTGAAGGGAGAGAGGCTGAGCCCGCAGGGTGGCGTCTCAGAGGGTTTCCTCTCTCTCAACGGCGCCGGCGGCGTTTACACCAACACGCACTCCCCGCAGCCCCACGCCCACTCGTTCGGACCCTTTGGCTATATGAGCTCCCCTCAGGACTACGGCAGCATGGCTCTCTACTCTCCCTCCTCCTTCTCTCCCAAGCTACGCAGCAAAATGAGGCTCTCTCCGCCAGGTACTTTACATACGCCTATGTGAATCCCTACGATAGAGCGCTAAAAGTTTGGGTTTTTTTTCCATTTCAAAATCTTGTTGAGTGCATAAAAGATATTCATCTGTCTCGATGTTTCGAATGTTCACGTGCAACTCAGTTTGACACTCAGGCTATTTCCACACTTAGTATGGGTATCGAATCACTATATCAAAGGACTGTACCATTTGTCAGGCCTTAGGCAGGGGGGTTAGAGCAAGAACACAGACTGATGAAGGATGCTGTAGTAACCCATAACTGTAGCACTGTTAACATTGACCATGCACTCTTTGTTTGTTTGGATCCAGAGGCACGGGAATGTGTGAACTGTGGAGCTACAGCCACCCCTCTGTGGCGACGTGATGGCACAGGCCATTACCTTTGCAATGCCTGTGGACTGTACCACAAGATGAATGGACAGAACAGGCCTCTTATCCGGCCCAAAAAAAGATTGGTGTGTTTCACTGACACCTCCATTGAAGATTGCACATTTCCATTTGTAGACATATAGCATAAACCAACTAAACCTAAGCAGGGAATAGATGTACTTGATCTGTCTATCTATCTATCTATCTATCTATCTATCTATCTATCTATCTATCTATCTATCTATCTATCTATCTATCTAGCCTGGGCTCTGCTGTCCACAAAAGCTGTATTTACATTTACAGTGGATCTCAAAGGAGGAATATTACACAGAATATATGGGGTTTTTAATGATTTACTCTCTGGCTCACAAAGATTATCTTGTATTTTCTCTCTAGATTGTAAGCAAAAGGGCAGGCACCCAGTGTGCAAACTGCCAAACCAGCACCACCACTCTGTGGAGACGCAATGCCAGTGGAGAACCTGTGTGTAACGCCTGTGGACTTTATTTCAAACTGCACAATGTGAGCGATTTTCCCACCTCTACACTTCACCAACTGAATTTTAGCACATTTTACTTACCTAGTGAATTTATGCAGATTTTACACTTACGTTGGCAAACGCACTTTCCTAAGAGTGAAACTTTTTTTTTTCTGCTATATCTTGCAACCATCAGGTGAACAGGCCACTGACTATGAAGAAAGATGGCATTCAGACACGTAACCGCAAGGTATCCAATAAGAACAGAAAGGGAAAGAGGAGCTGTTTGCCAGAGACAGATCTATACCCGGACAAGGGTCCCATCCTGGATCCACATTCAGATTCGTACCCTCTGGTGCCCTATAGTCACTCATCGCATATCCTACCTTCCTCCTCTGACCTACACTCTTCCACCAGTCTGCCTTACCCCTATCACCCAGCCACTGGAATCTTACCCACTGTGATATGAGCGACAGAGCCACGAAGGCATACAATATGAAGGCAAAAAAAATATACATGTAAATGCATATGAGTGTGTTTGTGCATGTACACATACATAGATGTGCATGTTCATACACACACACGCACGCACGCACACCCACACTCACACGCACACACACACACACACACACACACCCACACACACACACACACACACACACACATGCACATGCACATGCACGCACACACCATTTGTTTATATTCGATTTGATTCAACATATTTGATGAAAGAATGTGTGAAGGATTTTTTTGATAAGTCTGTGAATATATGTGTATATGTATCTCTAAACACTCCATAGTCATCTGCCAAGATATAAAACTTTGGAATGTTTTATGTGTTCATCTTTTTGAAGTTCAGTTTCGCTATCATGGCCAGAAATATTGGCAACTGTGCACTTTTTGCAATTAACTTCTGACAATGTTCTGTAAAAAATAAGTTGAAATTGACCAAAGCATTTGGTTTCCATAATTCTTGTTTTCACTTGTTAATACTGCAGAACCTCTGTTTTTGATTCAGAACTTTTCAATTCAAAAATAAAAAGAGATGGCCCTGAGAAATGTGTTGACGGCCCAATAAACTTTGCGGCTCAGCCTTTGGTCAAAATAACTGCAGCCGAGCTCTTTCTATGACTATTGATGAGTTTTCTGCACCTCTGTATTGACAGTGTGGCCCATTCTTATTGTGCTAACTGCTCCAGATTCCTTCTCTCAACCCCCTGTTTTCAGATCCCTGCTCAGGTATTCAGTGGAATTTAGATCTGAAACCATCGTTAGTGCTTCAGAGCAGTCCAGCGTTTTGGTTTTGAAACATTCCCGAAGGCTTTTTAGGGTGTGTTTGGAGTGATGTTTTCAAAGTGCCTTGGTATTCTCCTGATTCCATAATGCCACGCATGCATTCAAGGCACCCAGTGAAAGCGGCACAGAAGCGACTCCAAAACATCACTGAACCCCCTCCATGTTTCACTGTAGGGAGGCTGCTCTTTTCTTTGAAGGCTTCGTTTGGTTTCTGTAAACCTGGAGATTGTGTGCCGTACCAAAAGCTCTAATTTGGTTAACATGTTCAGGCATGTTTTTACAAAACTCTGTGCTTGTTTGGTTACAGAGGCAGAAGGACTCAGTGAGATCCTCCTCTGTCTCCTACCATATAACTGCCTTTATTTGACTTGGCAATGGACGGTGTGAGTTCATACTGGTGTACCTTGTGTCTGAGGGCTAGCTTGAATCTTTGTGGTGACTGACAGAGATGCTTTCCCCACCATGTGAACAATCCCTTTGCTGCAATTTCTGAGAAAATTTTCTCTCGCGGCTAGATCCAGGGAGGTTAGCTGTAGAGACATGGGCCTTAAACTTCTTGATAACCTTACATACAGTGGAAGGAACAACCTCAAGGTCTCCAGACGTGAACATGTAGCCCTCAGATTTCACATGGTTGGCCACAATCTTGTGTCTGCTGTCCTCAAACAATTCTTTGGTTTTCTTTCTTTTCTCAACGCTTGCTGTTTTAGACACAGTGACACAAAACAGGAGAATGAGCCCCTCTCTCTATTCAAACTGGTTGAGTGAGTGATTTTTATATTGTAGGCACTTGCAAGTCGCCAGAGGTGAATTTACTTCCAAAGCAAGGGAGAATCACCTGTTTGAAATCTTTTTTTTATCTTTTACTATTTATAGATTAGATTAGATGAGATTCAACTTTATTGTTATAGATGCTGCCACTAATGTGGAATAAGCTTAGATTCAGTAAAATATTCAGCCTTTTTTTGTTTTACTCCTGTAAACTGAGGAAATTCACGTGTGGATATCAGAAGATTTTATGAAATCCTACAGTAGAGGAAGTGTTGCATTATTTGAAAAATATGGACAGCTGCTGATATTTTTGGCCACATCTGTATGTATGCTCATTTTAACATTTACTTTTTCTCATAATATGTCATTAAATCACTTTGGATAAAATCTGCTTTGATTCTTATTTGAGTGTCTTTTCACCAATAGAAGAAACTGTGCAAGACTGAGCTGAATGTAAGATTCTGATAAGATCTGCATGTAACTGTAGCTGGTATGCGTTTAAAATAATGGGGTTCCACCTTTTCAGGGCTTTAAATACAAAGAAAATAACAGATATAATATTTATTTTACACACACACGCACACGCGCACACACACACACACACACACACACACACACACACACACATACATACACACATTCACATTCGGTTCTTTGAGTGTATTTGACATTTACTGTTCAGCATGTGTGTAAGGTGATCACTTCATTAGGTATTTAACACTCAAAACTAAAGTTTATTCAACCAGAACCCAAAGTAAAAGCTTTATGGAAATTGTTATATTCCTTGGTGATGCATGGTGAAAGCAACATGTAAATTTGGAAGATTATAGTTTGTGATTGTTATGTTTGTATTTGTATGACACTGTTGTGGGCACAGTTCTTTATAATTACCCTCTAGTGAAGTGTGTATGTGTGTGTGTGTGTGTGTGTGTGTGTGTGTGTGTGGGTAGGCACAGGGGAGTGAGGGTGGGGTGGGGAGAGTTAGACAGTTACAGAGTGTAGAGAATACTAAGTATGCAAATCCACCACTTTCCACTGTGCATGGGAGTCAGACAGGACTGAATCCAAAATACTCGGCTCATATCAGATGATTTGTGGTTCTGTGGAAACAGCATGTAACGCAAATGAGTGGTTTCAGTGCCAAGATGGTTTAAAAGGGTTCAACTAAAAAGGAGAGAGACTAACTGTTGTTTTTAAATTGTGTTTAATTTGAGTCCGTCAGTCAAATACGAATTATTTGTTCTTTGTAAAAAGCAAACACGATTTTTTTTTTTTTTAATGCTCAAGCTTTGCAGAGTGAACTGTCAACCATGCAGACCTAAACCAAATATCTTTATTGATTTAATCTCTATATTGATTTGATTAATGTTTGTCCAGGTTGCTGAGTTTATAAACAAAGAGCTATCAGACTGTTGCACCGTCATGAAATCAGTATTCGTGGAAATACCATCTAAGTATCAGTTATTAAAGCTTGCTCAGCCTGGCACCTCCACTCTTCCTCTTTTCATTGTTTGAGTTTATAAAGTGTCTTGAAACTAGATAACGTATCTCCACATCCGCAGTGATGAAAGAAACCCAGGGCCTCCTCATCTTTCATTCACTCTTTGCTTTGTCACATGGTACTCATAAACGTACTGTCAAACACTCAAGAACCACAGATATGACATTATGATATGACACTGATAAGTTTGCACCCAGCTAACATCCCTCATTTGATACCACGTTACGCAGACAACTGTTTTGACAAATAGATGATTGAGCGGCCATCGACGTACATACCAACCGTGATGTATTCACGTGATTGACTATAGGGAGGAAAGAAGAAATGAACTGGCATGGCAAAACATAACCGTCGAATCTTTGAGCACTTTCAAAATGAATTATGAAGAAGCATCAGCTGTCCTTTAGCTCCCAAAGACCTGAACGACAGCATCCGAAAGGAACAAAGCAGTTAGGAGACAAGTTTCCCCCGGGCAGTCGTCAAGAAATCGTAACAGCGTTGAAGAGATTTATCACTTGAAGGTATTTTACAAAGAAGTTTTGAACAACTGTAGTTCTTCCCCACAGTTTTTTTTTTTTTTTTTTTTTCACTGTAAAAGAGTGAGGAAGTGAATGTCATATGGCCTCTATGAGGTGCGGTGGACGTTGAGGTGTGCCATAATGGAATATGTGCTTTTGCTGGAGTTGCTGGGGTTGAGGCATATCTGATACCAGCATAAACACACTTTCTATCCCCCGCCTCCTCCTCCTCCTCTCCCCTCCCTTCACCTCCTCTCATCTGACTCACACTTGCATGGTTGATAGCATAGCTCTGTTCCTCGCACCTTGTTTGGAGCCCCATTGTGCAATGCAGGACGCTTATGGTTTTCCGGACTTTCAGAAAAAAGTGCAAAAGGGAAAGAGAGATGCAAGATGGAGGTTGGTAGCAGCGTCGAGGCTCTTCCCATCTGTGTGTGTGTGTGTGTTTTTTTTTTTTCAGAATGTCTCGCAGGTCAAATAAGCCCTTCTTTTTTTTGTTTGTTTCCTCCGGTTTGAGCAAACCCAGTTTATCTGCCCTGTGCGGGGGAAATGACAATGAATGACATGGAGAGATTAGCAACCACAGGACAGGTCCAGCCAACGCACAGGCCTATCCGTTGGTGGCCAGGCCTCTTCCAACTCTCGCTCAAACTCTCTCTTGTATTCTCTCTCATTCTGTTTTTCTTTCTTTCTTTCTTTCTTTCTCTCTCTCTCTCTCTCTCTCTCTCTCTCTCTCTCTCTCACATGCACAAACACACACACACACACACACACACACACAAACACACTGACATTTTTTAACCAAACCAACAATTTTTAATGAAATGTTGAAACATGAACATTTTTCTTACCCTTGTTTATTATGACATTTTTTTCCCCCAATGGATCCTTTGTTCTCTGTCTCTCTGTATATGTTTGTGTCCTCAACCATTTTGTTCATGTACATTTCAGCCAACTCACTGAAAGGCCGCTTTGGTGAGCACGATACATTTTATATAAAAAGGATCTCTACCAGAGTCAACAGTTTGCCTCTTAATACTCTATGACTTCCTTTCCTTCGAATATGTTCTGATCTGCAATCACGCAAAGAAAAAAAAATCCTACTGGAACATACATGTCAAGTACCATAAACCAAACTGAATGACTATTATAAACGTGAACATAGAAGCTTTCAGCCAGTGACACCAAAGTGAGTTTAGAATAAGAAATATTTGATGTATGCATAGTCAAAGGACGCTGTACCAAACCTGGTGTTTTTGTTTTATTTATTCCTTACTAAGAATTGAACTTCTGTTTTGATCTTGGGTCAATAATATTCCATTAATATAATGTGATATAATTTGCAAATTTGCTGTTTTAATTTCTGATGCTTTAGATTTCTATTTTCATGAAAAAGAAACGTTTGGCTGAAAAATGTTTTGAACTCTAGCTAGGATACAGGTGTAATGCATATTCATAATGGAACTGTTCTGTAATTATGTTTTTATTTTTATTTTTTTTTAAATACTATTTAATACAGTCCTTCACTGCATTCCAGCAAAGAGGAATTTTTATGTTCCCAAATCTGTGTCAAAAAATGAAAACGTATGTTCAGAACACTTGACATGGGCGATATTTAGGAGAAGAATATTTCAGTAAAATATTGATTTCCTATCTCGAATTTTGAGATAATACATATCAGACATACGGTATGTTTCTGCAACATCACTTTATAGAATGCTCTTTTGCTGTTTCCTCACCGTCTCAGTTGAAATGTGTGTTGTGGATGCATTTACTTTGTAACAGTGACCTCATGTGTTACTGTATCATTTCAACAAGAAGAAAAGCGCTCCGTACAATCTGACGTCATATATTTGCGTCGTTGTCCTCAAGACAGGGGCGTGTGCTGCGCGACGGAATGAGTTACGGTAGTGTAGTCGGCTAGCATTGAGAGAGGAAACCAAACAAATATTTTTCATTTTTGTGCGCTTCCAGTTGTCTTTTTAGTGGACGGTCATCGTGCAGTGTTGCATCGCTATTTTTTTTGCAAGCTACCTTTCCGTTTGCATGAGACTTAGAAACTAACAATGAGTTTGAAAATCTAGCACAGTCAGAAACCCTTGCCTCAACAAACGGTCGGCTGATGTGTAGCGCGCATTCTGTTTGAAATTAGGATGTGTTGTGTCAGAAGAAAGTGAACAGTAAAAACAAATAATCAAGGAACAATTAAAAAAAAAATAATAAGGAAATAGTAAGTGAACTTTTCAGTCATAAGTTAGCTAACATCTGTTATTTATAGGTCTAATTATTATTTTGTGTGAAGATTATTACAGTCATCTAGCTAACCTGAATGAAGCGAAGGGTGTAGCTAGCTAATTGGTTACTGTCCATGTATGTAGAGGAACATTTAAAGAAAAAGAATCGATCCTTTTTTCCTCGTTCTGTGTGGGCTCGTGACTATACCACTTTCGTTTTGTTGATCATAGGATAACATTGTAGAAGCGCGTAAAACTTTGTAAGATAATGAGTAAAACCCCAAGATTGCTGATAACCACACTTAGATCTCAGAGCCTGATTATTTCTTGATACGATTTTATAAGGATTGTTTACTGTCTACTTTCAGTCTCTCACAGCTTCAATCTTACCTGTTCTTGGGTGTAATTATAAAAAAAAAAAAAAATCAAATGCTTAAGTTGGACAATTGTGCTTGGTTTTAACAAACCTGTATGTATGATAAACAAAATAAAGTGATATAATTTCTTCCCTCCTTTGGAAACCAAAGTTTCAGAAGAATAGATGTTCTGGTGGCCGTATGATTGTAAACACACACACACACACACACAGTATGCATGCATGCATGCATGCTTGTGTCTAATGAGATTCTGACCTGGTCTGTGATTCAGGTGAAGCAGTGTTGGCCTCAGAATGGATTCCGTACCAGACCCCACAGGTTCAAAAGGAGCCAAGGGCTCTGCCCGTTCACCACGCACACCCGGAAACACAGCGAAAGTAAGAAAAGTTCACCCCCTCCCCCTTAGACAACTAGCATGCATATGAAGTACATCACTCCAGGATCTACAGCTCTAGTTGTTACTAAGCATTGGGTGACAGTGATATTGTTTTGAAGCCAAATGGCCTGCATGCAACGATATTTCATTGTCTTCATATGTGTATGAGTTAATGATCAACAACACGCTTCTTGGAATTTGCACGCTAGATCAGATCCTACTCTGTGTTATGTCACGGCTAAATATTGAACGTCCTGAAGTTGAAAATTACTAGGATAAAGAAGTGGGTGATGCCCTTTCACTCCCTTTTTTTTTTTTTATTTCGGTTTGACCTCGTCTTTGATTCAACGTCAATAACAGGATTTATTCATGAGCACATTCAAGAGACTCACCGCTCTTTTTTCCCTCCCTTATCTCACTTAAGAGGGAGAACAGCAAACCGAACCATAAGAAACCGAGCCTTCAGGAGACCCGCAGGAAGGGAAGAATGGACAGAAATAAAATGGAGGAAGAGATGACCAATAAGCTTAAAAGTCTGGTAAGTGCTTCATTCATATCTGTACTGATAGTGAATGTGTCTTGTATTTCCTAATGTCTCAATACATGTGAAACCTCTGTTTAACCTCTTTATTGGCTTGTAACATACAGGAGCCTCCAAATGTGCTCACCTGCGTTTTCTGTATTTTGTCATGTTGCAAACTGAAATGAAAGTGCATTTATTATATTCCTGAAATTCTTCAACCAAAGACATGAGGTGTACTTTCAATGCAAAACTGAACTGTGTAATTTAAATGTACAACCCTTTTTCATGTCATTTAGAATTGAGCTCAGCTGTATTTAACTGGTTGACATGATTTCAAACCTTTGTCTGTGAATACATACATGCACACATACATATACATATATATATATATATATATATATATATATATGTGTGTGTGTGTGTGTGTACACACATACGTATATATATATATAAAATCTTCCAGTGACGGACATGCTAAATCATCCTGGAATGGTGTGATAACAATCTGATGTTATAAAAAGATGTTATAACTTTGAAGGAGCAGAGACATGGATGCACCTCAGTCAGGGGAAAAAAGCAAAAACAAAAAACAGCATGTTTGGAGATTTCCAAAAATATCTCATCATGTCTTATACACATGTTTTTGAGTGGTTGTTGTCCTCTGTTTTAGAATCTGTGTTGCAAAACGGTGGGAACAAGTACCGGACTTGTCTTCTCTGACACTTTTACCCAACATCGCTGTCTGTGGGACACCAGGTACAGTTTGATGAGCGAATAACAAACTTATGACTTTCACTGTTTTGAAACAGTCTTCCTGTTGTCCTGTCTTGTGCAGGTACATGCAGTTAAGCTAACATGAACAACAGTTTGAAGATTGATTTCAAGTCATGAGAAACTCTAAGGTCATGAAGATATTACACTGGATGACACATTAATCTTTATTTGCAATGGCTCACCTGTTCATAGTTAGACAGAAATAGCAGTTGTGTTCCAGTTTTGGTTTTAATGAAAACCTTGTGTCGAACCATTATTTAACTGCATTGAAAATACTGCACGGGAGCCAGCCAAGACAGTGTCTCAAATAATCTGTCATATCACATCCTAAGCGCAAACCTCACTCTTATACTAGACAACTTTTTAATAAGTCACATGATTCAGAACATGGAAAACCTTATGTTGTTGTCTGTTACCTCACACAGAAAAATGTTTTCTCCTCACAGCTCTAATTCATAATAGACATAATAATAATAATAATAATGATAATGTTTTTAAGCTTTGTTCGAAGGCTTTTGCATTTCCAATTTATCTTTTGCTGTATTTTATTTATTTATTTTTTTCAGTCATCCAGAATGTCCAGAAAGGTTCAGTACTGTTATGGAGATGATAAAGACAGAGGATCTGCTCTCTCGCTGTGTGCAGGTGGAGGTAAGAGACCCTCAAACCTGCTGTTTAAATAAGAGTTACTCCACATAGACACTTTACCTTTGTCATATCTACACTGACTTATACTGGTTAACATTGTAGGCCAGAGCAGCTTCAGACCAGGAGCTTTTGCTTGTTCACACGTAAGTGATAGAGGATCCACTTATGAACATAATAGTCTAGATGCTTTTTGTTATTTGTTTTTTTCTCTTGACTTAATCTCAGAATATTGTATTAATAGGAAGGAATATGTTGAACTGATGAAGTCCACGCAGAAGATGTCTGAGGAGGAGCTGAAGTCTCTCTCTGATACGTATGACTCTGTCTATCTCCATCCAGTAAGTTTCTCAAGTAATGTCAATAGTGCCTGTCTAAGATTATGCCTGTTTGTCAGCCTGTTTGTTAGCTGGATGCATTCGGGTGTGGAATGAATTTCAGTACTTGTTCAGATGTCTTCAGGTGCTCATTTGAGCTTTTCTCCTGAACAGGACTCTTTCGCCTGTGCTTCTCTGGCCGTGGGCGCCGGCCTACAAATGGTTGACAAAGTAATGACGTCACAGGTGCAGAACGGATTCTGCGTGATTAGGTAACCTGAAACCAAACTTCAACTACCTTCCTGTCGCTCTGTGTTCTTAATTTAGCTGTCGTCTCAAACTTTTAATCTATTCCTGTCACGCACACACACACATACACACACACACACACACGCAGACCTCCGGGCCACCACGCGCAGGTTAATCGGATGAATGGATACTGTATGTTCAATAACCTGGCCATCGCAGCTCGCTACGCGCAGAAGCAACACGGCATAGAACGGTGAGTCCTCATGCACACATCCTTTGCAAAAACACAGACATGTACATACAAGACATGGCTTTCACATGGCTTTGCATGTTCTGTGTTGTAGAATCCTCATTGTGGACTGGGATGTACACCATGGTCAAGGAATTCAGTACATTTTTGAAGAAGATCCAAGGTAAAAAGATAACACGTCCTAGTCTGCCAGAACCGAATCCATTTGTCAGTTGAAACCTTCCAAGGTGTAATGGAACTAATAAAAACAGTAAAACGATATAGAATATTTTTCTTTGAATATCTGACGTATTCAATGTGCTTTCTCTCTAACTGATGAGGTGTTTCAACTTTCTTCTGGTTTTTGTTGATATTTTACTAGTACCTCTCACATTTTACCGTTTGAACATCACTGAATTTGTGCTCCAGTGTTAGAGTTTGGCTTTGCCTTTGGTTGATTCTCTCTCTTGGCCTTTTGTTCTTGTGTAGCGTGCTGTACTTCTCAGTGCACAGATATGAAGAGGGCTCCTTCTGGCCTCATCTGAAGGAATCAGACAGCAGTGCTGTAGGCACAGGAGCAGGGCAGGGCTACAACATCAACCTACCCTGGAACAAGGCAAGGACCCCCAGCCCCCCCCCCCCCCCCCCCCCCCCCCCCCAATCTCATCTCGCCCTCTTTCCGTCTCTTTCCTTTAACTGTAATCGCGGGAAACGATGTGACGTCTTGAAATCAAAACGAGCGTTAAATCCCTGAAGCAGTACTGCAGAAAAACAGATTGCTTTGTTTAGACTCTCTAACAGGATTAGCTGATTGAGCTTAAACGATTGTGCCTCGTTTCATTTTTTTTTTTTTGAAAAGTCTGCCATTGAATTTGAGCTGTGTTTTCGTGCTGTGTTTTCGTACTGTATTTTGGTGTTTTTTTGTTTTTTTTTATGCTGTGTTTCTATGCTGTGTTGTGCAGATTGGGATGGAAGATAGTGACTACATTGCAGCGTTCCAGCAACTTCTGCTGCCTGTGGCTTATGAGGTATGGCAGTGCTGAATCACTGCTCTGTCTCTTTGATCACATCCTCACTCACAGAGGATCTTATCATCCAGACACATCTGCATTCCTGTCTGGTGTGAATGGGGAACAGTGTCAAGTAACACTAATAGGAATATGTATGTCCTTTGTAGTTCCAGCCTCAACTTGTGTTAGTGGCAGCAGGATTTGACTGTGTGACTGGTGACCCCAAGGTATGCATATCTTTAAATAAAGATTAGCAGTGTTCATGAAATATAGTTTGTTTGTCTTAAGGCTTTTGCAATAGGAATACAAATAGATACTGATTAAATATTCATGCTGTCTAATATGAGTGCAGTCATTAAATACCAGTCTACTCAGTAAATGAGTATGACTGTACAAACAGTTAGATCCTGATTGGTGTGCATTATATGCATTGTAATCCACTAGTAGTGCCCTTTAAATGTGTGTGTGTGTGTGTGTGTGTGTGTGTGTGTGTGTGTGTGTGTGTGTGTGTGTGTGTGTGTAGGGGGAGATGAGTGCCAGCCCGCTGTGTTTCTCTGTCCTCACTCACTTGCTAAAAGGCTTGGCTCAGGGAAGGCTCATTCTTGCCCTGGAGGTAAGCAATACAACATTTTCTTTAAAGAGCCAGTGGAATGTAATGTGGGATAATTACCTTTTAATTCACGAGGACATAAAGCTAGATTAAAACGGTTTTCGTGACAGCTTTGTAACCCTTACTCTGACACATAACATTAAACTGAGGACTTCGTCTCTGTTCCCAAAATTACCTCACACACTCACTGCCATTACTGACCTACAGGGCAAAAAGGTTGATTAAGTCAAAATGGAGCGAGGATGTTGTTGTTATGTTGAAGCGTGTCACTCATAGAGCTATCTCCTGTTGGCTGGCTGTGTCAGGGGGGATATAACCTCCAGTCCCTTGCTGAGGGTGTTTGTGCCAGCCTGAAGGCTTTGCTTGGGGACCCCTGCCCTCTCCTACCCTCTCCCGGAGCTCCGAGTCAGAGGTGACGCCCATGAGATACATGCAAATACTTTCATAATTTCCCTATTGTAAACCATGTATTATTATTATTATTATTATTATTATTATTATAATTTTGATTTCAGTGCTCTGAAGTCCATCGCCCAAACCATCTCAGCTCTGTATCCATTCTGGACCAGCTTGCAAACACTGGGTAAGTGTCAAAGTGTGACACAAACTGAGGAAATAACGCTACAACTAAAATAGACAAGGAACTTGACTCAATTTTCTGATGTCGATGGAGCAGCTTCTATACCTCCACATCTAAAGCTTGAAAAAAAACGTCATAATGAGTCAGATTCACATGCTTCAGTGAAGGGAATGAGTGTATGTAAAAGATCTTCGGTTAGTGGTTTAGTGGCAGATGTGGTTTTTGCAGTCTAGCCTGTGTTGTGTTTGTGTGTGTTGACTGCAGAAGGAGGCCCGCTGTCCGAGAGAGAACCAGTGCCTGCCGCGGTGTGTGCCAGCCCCAGCGTAGAGGATCCGCAAAGCCCCCTAGTCAAGACTGGACTGGTTTATGATGAGACCATGATGGAGCACCACAACATGTGGGATGGGTGAGACCAGCTTTAGACTGGTATATATATATGTATATATATATATATATAAATATATATATGTATACAGTTATTACCATAAGCATACATACGAACCAGCGAGGTCATTTCCCATTGTGGAGCCAGGTAGCTTCAATCAAGTGGGCAGGAACAGAAGGGTATTATGAAATGTATGAATTAGTAATATTACACATTCTGAATAAATCTGATATTTGTACCATGATTTGTATAGATCACTGAGGTTTTGGCCATGGTGTGTACATATCTGTCTATACACATGTGTTTTTTTCTCCTTCTCTCTCAAATTTGTGTTTATGTTTTTCCATTTCCACAGTCACCACCCAGAACAGCCTATGAGAATCTTTAGCATCTTCGCCCGACACGAGGAGCTGGGTCTGGTGACCCGTTGCCATCGGATACCAGCCCGACCGGCCACGGAAGAGGAGCTGTCTCTATGTCACAGGTAGGTCCGTCTTGACTCAGTTCCTCTCATCTGTCTGTAGGGAAAACCATCACTGTGCTGAGAGTCAGGGCTGGTATTGATTTCAATCTGAAACCTCTCTCTCTCTCTCTCTCCCCTCAGCTTAGAGCATATTAACACTATCAAGAGCACAGAGCAGATGAAACCCAGGGATTTGCACCGGCAGGGAACGGAGTACAACTCTATCTACATCTGCAAAGAGACTTATAAATGTGCATTGCTGGCAGCAGGAGCATGTTTTAACGCAGCACAGGCTGTGCTCACTGGACAGGTGACTGACTCTCTTTTCTTGTTTACTGCCTTTGGCTCTAAAAGCATAGCTAAGCAGAACTGCACCTGAAGGATAATTATTCGGCATTGATCCGCATGGCTTGAGAATAAAAACGTAAATCAGGGACCAGGCGAGTCCCTCTGCCCTCTTGACGTAGTGGTACGGCTTTGATCGGCTCCTGTGGCACTTAACCTATGTGTGTGAGTGTTGTTGTCATTCTCTAGCCTGTCTTAATGTAATTTTATGTGTTTTCTGGGGGTGATTCGTTTGTGAGCAGGTGAGAAACGCTGTGGCCATCGTCCGTCCTCCGGGCCACCACGCTGAACAAGACTCCGCCTGCGGGTTTTGCTTCTTCAACACAGCCGCCCTGACCGCCCGATACGCCCAGAGCATCACCCGCAAATCTTTGCGGGTCCTCATCCTCGACTGGGACGTTCACCACGGCAACGGCACTCAGCACATGTTTGAAGAGGATTCCAGGTAGCTGTCAGTCATCGAAGCCTTCCGCACACTCTGCTGTCCTAACATTGCTTATCTAAGAAACAGGCGCTGTATCAGCGTACAATGTCTTAGATTCTGTGTCTTAGATCATGGATTATAAGGTCCTGCCGAGTTTTCATGTCTGTCAGTGAATTCATAAAAGCTCTTTCAGGAGTTGAATGTATTGTCTCATCCAAAAGTACATTAAAGTTGCTTGCAATTTGGTACAGTAAAAAAGTATCTTTGTTTTGAAACACACCTTTACGTGATGCCAGTAAGCAGTAATTTTAGTAACTCATGCATGAAATGACTGAATTGTCTACTCTAGGTATACAGATCACTTCATTAAAAGTCAGATCTCACACTTGATTGTCACGCATCAGTCTCATCTCTAACTCTACCTCTCTCTCTCTCTCTCTCTCTCTCTCTCTCTCTCATCTCTTGCAGTGTTTTGTACATCTCCCTCCATCGCTATGAGGATGGGACGTTCTTCCCTTCGTCTGAGGATGCAAACTTTGACAGGGTGGGTCTGGGAAAAGCTCAGGGCTATAACGTCAACATTCCCTGGAGCGGAGGCAAGATGGGCGACTCGGAATACCTGGCCGCCTTTCATCACGTCATCATGCCCGTCGCACGAGAGGTTAGTGCAGGACGACGCACACTCGCACACTAATGCACAGCGAGCCTGAGTAGCACTTCACCGCTAATCAACTCATCAGCTGAACCGAGGATTATTCTGAAGAGGAAAGGTTAACACAGGATCACACACGCACTCACACACTAACAAAGGCACCGTAAACAGAAATATTGCATTAATAAATGTCAGTGAGCTCTTTGTCATCGCTAAAGATTCCGATAAAGACTGCTTGGGGTTTTTTGTCATTTTTTTTGTCTGATGTAAAAGAACGATTATGCTTCTAAAGATTGAGGTTTTTTTTTTAACCTCAGTTTGCTCCAGAGTTGGTGCTTGTATCGGCTGGGTTTGATGCTGCGCGTGGTGACCCTCTGGGCGGTTACCAGGTGTCCCCACAGGGATACGCCCACTTCACCCACCAGCTCAAGAGTTTAGCAGGAGGAAGAGTGATCGTCATGCTGGAGGTGAGGACTGCTTCATTTATCTGTGTTTCTTCTGATGCTTTCTCCTCACTTTTACAGCATACATACTTTTTTTATTACGTAGAAATCAGTTACTGTTCTTAAAGTACCTAAGACCAGTAGCAATGTTTCTAATTTATCAAAACTGACAACCAGCTCAAAGGTTTTAGCCAAAATCAATAATTTTGCTCAGGACTAAGTAAAGCACTGGTTCACTGAAGATTGGACGTATGTGAAGTTTTGATGCCAGTTTTTGAAAGGTTTCGTACTTAAGTGGATCACACTCTGCTTTTGATGAAAGATTTAGTTCTTTTGTCGATCAATCTCTGCTTTGTACTTGAAAGCTTTTGTACCAAAAGTTTAGAATGTCAGATCAAATTCTACTTTGGATCAAAGGTTTATTTTAAACTCTACCTTAATAGAGCAAAGATACAGTACTCTAGTAGATTAAACTCTGCTTTCGTGTATCAATTTTTCATACATCTGGAGTTTTCTGTTCTGAGTTTTCATTTATGCCTTAACTCATGATTTGTACTCTTCTGTTTTTTGTCTCCCTCATTTCTCTCCTCTGTTCTTTTTTGTAGGGAGGCTATAATCTGACCTCCATCTCTGAGTCCATGGCCATGTGCACCAGCATGCTCCTGGGAGATGCTCCCCCAGCGCTGCCCTCTCTGCACCCCCCTCACCCGAACGCTGCCGTCTCCATCAACAACGTCATCCGAGCTCACGCCCCCTACTGGAGGTCTCTTAGAATACAGCGTAAGTACACTGGGGTCACCTCAGGCCTTCCGTTACTTGTTTCTACCATGTTAGCTTCATGTTGTTATTGAAACAAATGGACAGCTCTGCGTTTTCTCACGACCCGTTTGTCCTGATCACGGATTCGGTCTCGTAGTTCGGGAATGTTTTTTTTTTTTTTACTTTATTTCTCGTTTGACTTCAGTCCCGGAGTCTCTACGTTTGTCCTTGCCCTCACCCAAGCCGAAGGGCAAACGGATGTCAGGGGGCAAAGGCAAAAAGTCTCCACGCCAGTCAACACCAGCCAAGACTCCAGGCGAGCAGCAGTCACCTGAAGCAACGAAACCAGTCTCACCCGTTGGTGCTCAGGAAGATTCGGGGCTGGACGAACTGACACAGGGTCTGGTCTCATTGGACCTGAACACAACTACCTCATCCAATCCCAGCCCATCTTCTGTTCCTGTGGGAGGGGCTAGACGCAAAGTAAAGCCCAGGACTCAGTCAGACGACACTGGGCAGAAGGAAGCTTCACCTCAGATGGCATCAGAGAATGCCAAACAGTCAGATGTCACGGGTGTGGAGCCTACGTCCGGTTTAACAGAGATTCAGGTAAGGAACCTACGATATTAGCTTTGTCAGCAACAGCGGGATCATAGCTGTGAAGTCACTGGATGATGTTTTTATTCCCTATGTTTCCTCAGCCTGCCTCTGGGTCCGGCTCAGTCCCTGTTGCCCCGAGAGAACAGGAGACCGGTGCCGAGGTGGAAGAGGGCGCATCCGGACGGTCGCAGAAATCTGTCTTTGAGCTTGTCTGTGGAACAGAGACTACGGATGGGGTACAGTCTCTCACTTTACCTTTCACATATCGTTTTTTTGTTTGGCTTCACGTAAGAAAACCGAAACAAATTTTTTTTTTTTTTTTTATTGTGTGACATTAACCGACGCCGTATGAATACCGCAGGTGTCTTTCGTGGTAAAAGTAATGTGACCTCTCCCGTCATTTCTGTGCCTCTGTGTCGTTATTCTAGGGGGTTACTTAACTGTGGTAACATTGTGAGACTCTGGGTTTTTTAGGAGACTATGTATGTTGTTGACCCTTTGTCCTGGTGCCCACACCTGGAAGTGGTCATGCCTGTGCCTGCTGGAGGCGTCGACGTCTTCCTGCCGTGTGAAGACTGTGGCTCTAACGCCGAGAACTGGATCTGCCTCAGCTGTTACAAGGTGCTGACCACAAACGGTTTATGTGGTTTGGTTGAATGTTTGTATTCGTTTTTTTGGAGTAGGTCACAAGTTATTTTAGTAAGATGATTCGCGCTACAACACACTCGTTTATTTCCTTTACCCTTCCACGTCCCCCTTCGTTAAACGGTTCCTTTGTGGTACGCTCCAGGTGCTCTGCGGTCGCTATGTCAACCAGCACATGGTAACTCACGGCCTGGTGTCCGATCACCCCGTGGTCTTGAGTTTCGCTGACCTCTCTGTCTGGTGCTACACCTGTGAATCCTACGTCCACAACAAGGTACGAGCGGTCAAAGGTTTCCAAGTTCTGTTTTGATAAATATGAGGATTCTAGAGGAAAATGACTTGCAAAGCATGAAGGACCATTTAATGAGATGTTGTTTTTAACATAAAAAATAGTTGTATATGTTGGTAATAGCTCAGTGTAATATCAATAGACTATATCAAAGATAGAAAAAAAAGTCAGATTCTTATTAACAGTGAAGATGTCAGAAATGTTGAAAGAGATATGCCTCTTAACAAAATGTTCCTTTTCTGTCTGTCACAAAGGCACTGTTTGAAGCAAAGAATGCTGCTCACCTTGCCAAGTTTGGGGAGGGCTGCCCCCCCATAAACTAAGCCAGCTGAGACCAGAGAGGTTTGTGAGAGAGGAAGGTGTGATGGAGAGAGAGAGAGGTGGGGGGGGGGGTGTTGGAGGACAGAAAGAGAGAGATGGTGTGTGTTTTTGAGGAAGTGAAAGGATGAAGAGTCAAATCCACTTTTAAAGCTGGAGCGACACCTTGAACCTCTTACCAAACCCCCCCCCCCCCCCCCCCCCCCCCCCCCCGCGGTACCTACCTCCTCCGTCCCGGCTCTCCACGTCATCCCGCTGGTCGTCACGGAGAGAGAAAACTCACGAGACCCGAGCCGTTTGTAGAGTGTTTTTGTTTTTGTGTATTTTCTTTCTTTCTCAAAAGCTTTTCATTTTGTATTATTCTTCATTTGTCGGAGTCGTCTGCTTCTGATTAACATCATGATCTGCCAAAACGCAAATCATTTGCCAAACAACAGCAACCACAAAAAAAAAAACCCATCCAATGGAATGACTTAACGAAACTTTCCTTATCCATCCTTATCCACAGATCAATAACGTTATTGTTATTTCTTCAGTGCAAAATGAATGAGTATTGTGGATTTTTTTTTTTTTTTACACAAATGTAGTTTAGCTGTTAACAGCTGTTGATTTCTGAGGAGGCCAATTAAAATGACTTTCTCTGTTATAATTCATGGTAGAATAAGCTAGCGTGGTGTTAAGAGCACCAACAACATATCACCAGCAACACCTCTGTGACTGCTGGACTCTGTAACTTCACTTTGCATGGTCTCTGCATGCACGCACATGGATTCAAAAACCACGCTGGAAATATCACAGCTGAATATGAAGTTAACGGACACACACACACACACACACACACACAGTGTGGATTTACTGTATGCATCAAGACAAAATGCACAAGGATCCAAATGGTTAAGAAGTGTGATACAAGATACAAAAATTACAAGCAATATAATGTGCAATATTTTCTTTTATGAACAATTTTGGAAAACGGTTTGTAACTATTGTTAATGATATTCATTGGTTTTCTTACGATTATTTTTATTTTCTTAATTCCTCTGTCTCTTTCATTGTCACTGAGCATGCCTTTGTAATTTTAACTCTGTGAAAAACAAATCTCTGTAACCTCTAATTTCTCTCTGTAAAACTTTGGTATTCAATACACTTTCATTTATGAGAAATAGTATACACTTTGTTTTCTGAATGAATGTTACTTTAATAAGAATGTAGCTGAGGTGCATTAGGGTCAGAGACAGTGGTGTAGATGGTGGTGGATTTTGTTCAGTGATTCTCTACTGTAGCTGTATTCACCTCACTGTCGGTACAGTTAAACAGATTATTTGTAGCAGTCATTTCTGAATAGCTGTCATTTTGTAATTCAAACCATTTTAAAATGGTAGATACCACAATACAGCTGATGTCCAAAACAGTGTCAGCCTCCTTTTCTGTTGGTTATATCAGTTAAGGATGAGAGGGCTATTAAATTAGCTCCCCATGAGGAGAAATGCAAATTGGTGTGAAATGACTTAACTCCCACTTTCGTGTTAGGACATGTTAACCTGCTTGGTGGACTCAACGCTGGCCGATGAAGAAAATCTAGACACTCTTAAGAGCGGGGAGAGGCAAAGTGAAACACAAAGATTCTCAGAGGAACTGCTTACAGTAGAGTTAACAGTGCAGAAAAGATTCACAATGCAGAAATAAAACAGTCGAAACAGATAAATGGACTTACTGTCAGTCCCCTCTGCTGAATCACTATAAGATAAATAGAACCTAACTAGCCGCCTTGAGGTATTTGCATTATTACTCGTAGGTTTTCCACACAGTCTGGGTTGACTGAAATGGACTTTATATAGGATACCACAGAGGGATGAGAATGGCTGAGTGTGTGTGAGAGTTTGAGGAAATGTGTCTGTTGAGATGAGGGAAGATTGTACTTATGTTCTTATATATTATGCTGTATGCGAACAGCATCCAACATGTTAAAACACCGCCTAGGCCAGTGATTCACAACTCCAGTCCTGGGGGCCCACTGTCCTGCACGTGTTTGTTTCAACTCTTCATTATTAACAGTTAATTGAACTAATCAAGGGCTTAATGATTAATTGATCAGTGGAATCAGGTGTGCCAGTTCTGAGTTAAAACAAAGAAGTGCAGGACAGTGGGCCCCCAGGACTGGGGGTTGAGAACCACTGGCTTAAGCTAGCTCTAAATTATGCCTCATACAAAAACAACAGAATAATTTGCCATTCTAAATATTACCGTCCCGTCAACGTTAATAAGAGAGGACTATTTTATCATTAAATGAGCTCTCAGTTTTTGTGCAGAGATGATTAAAAAATGAATGACCTTGATGATTGACCTTGAGATGTTTCTGCAGGTTCAAAATGTTGTCAGTACACAAATAATTTGCAGGACCCTGAATCACGACCCAGGCATTGATGAACAGAATTGCGTATTGGACGTTAATAAGGTTTGTGTAAGCGGGTTGGGTTCAGCTGGTGTCACAGCTGGGTTCTGTCACACCATCAGCATTAGCGTCAGTTCCCCAGCCCTACCTAGCCATGAATCAACCCTGCAATCTGCAGACACAGCCACAAATGAAGCAGCTACTGATTTATACCTGCAGTATAATCCCCTTCTCTCTCTCTCTCTCTCTCTCTGTCTATCACACACACACACACTCTGTCTCTCTCTATTTCTCTCTCTCCTTTACCATCACAGGCCATCAGTTCTGACAGACTTGACACTGAAATATAATTTCTCCTTTCTCATCCTCCAGCTTGTTTTCCTTGCCTCTTTTTTTTTTTTCCATCATCCTTTTCTGCAATGAATGCGTCACGGTTGAGAGCAGTGAGGTATTGCTCTCGTCTGTCCTTCTTGAGCGGGGTATCGTTCTGTTTTTTTATTCCGCATGAGTGCACGACACTGCAGTGTTTGAGCGCGTGAGTGTAGGAAAAGCCCTCCCCCTGCTAGAACGACACCATGTTCTCTTCCTCCATCTCTCCCTCTCTCCCTCCCTCCCTCCCTCCTTCCCTCCCTCCCTCTCATCCTGTCTCCCGTTTGTGCTCCTGCCATACATGTTTGGAGGAGGATCTCTGCTTTGCTAATGGCGAAGGCCTGTATCTGATATCGAACATCTAGCATCCATAATTCCACGAGGAAGTGAGGAATCCCACTGCTTGAAATATTTTCTCTTTTTTTTTTTGGTGTGTGATCTTTTGTCTATAGCTCCACACCAGATAATGCAGCTTTTGGTAACTCATTGGTGATTTGATTTAGCCTTCGTTTCCTGTTGAAGAAAGGAGAGAGAGAAAGAGAGAGAGAGAGAGAGAGAGAGAGACTCCATTAACAGCCTGAGGAGCAGAGAGGTGATTGAATTCAATCAGTCTGTTTTTTTTTTTTTTTTTTCTTGTGGATGATTTAGAGCACTTTCTATATTTGCTCATTATCTCTGCTGTGTTAGTCTAATTATTTTTGTCATTTATCTAGTCATCTTCAAAATGTTCTCGTGCATTAGTGCTTTCATTCTCTTCTGCTATGTGGGTTTAATGATTTCCTGTTATTGTTCTCTGACTTCTGGGAATTGAACGCGCGTTTAAGCCGCTCTCAAATTAACCTTATCTCTTATTTTTATTGTATTTAACTGTAAACATCCCTTCCTTCCTCCTCAGAACCACCGCCATGCAACCTCACACCTCAGAGGTGGCGCGTCTCTACCAGACTGAATTCGTGCGGAGCGCCCGGGCGGTCGGCGTGCTCTGGGCCATCTGTACGCTCTGTTTCGCCGTCATCGAAGTGGTCATCCTTGTCCAGCCTTCCTGGGTGGGGACGCGTGAGTTACACTACCGGGGCGGCGGGCCCCCTCCGCAGGCCGGGACCCTGGGCCTGTTCGAGGTGTGCGTGGAGTCCGACTGGCCCGTGCCGGAGTGCCGTGGCTCCCTCCACACGCTCACCCCGCTGCCGGCGTTCCAGTCCCCCGCCGTGCTGGTGTGCATGTCACTGACCATGGTGTGGGCCAGCGTGGGCTGCCTGTCTCTCTTCAGGTTCTGCAACGCTGCCACGGTCTACAAAATCTGTGCGTGGCTGCAGCTGACTGCAGGTGAGATTTCGGGATTGTTACTGAGGGTCTAATCTGAGAACGCACCTGCCGACTGAATGTGTGACCGAATGACGGTCCGGACTTTGCGTCTGTATCTGTGTATCTCTCTTGTAACTTGTTTACCTGTTTTTCCACAGGTTTCTGTTTAGCCCTTGCTTGCGTGCTGTTCCCAGACTCCTGGGAGTGTGCGGAGATGCGGGCACTGTGCGGGGAGGGCGTGAGTAGTTTCTCCCCGGGGAACTGCTCCATACACTGGGCCTTTGTGTTGGCCATCCTCGGGGTGCTGGATGCTGGCATACTGGCCACTCTGGCGTTTGTGCTGGGTAACCGCCAGGATGCACTGTTACCCGACGACGCCAAGGATGGTGAGGGTAAA
Source organism: Chanos chanos (assembly GCF_902362185.1). Lineage (NCBI taxonomy): Eukaryota > Metazoa > Chordata > Actinopteri > Gonorynchiformes > Chanidae > Chanos > Chanos chanos. The sequence goes on along the minus strand of NC_044503.1, from coordinate 9,690,642 downwards.
AACTGAAAAACCCAGTTATTTCATTTTTTTAATACAAAAGGTATTTCATAAAGGCAGTATGATCATAAACATTAACATCATACTCTCTTCCTCTCTGTAGTTACTGGGCTGTTACTTTCAGCATAGAGAAGTATTGATCTCTGTCATTAATCAGATGCAACAGGTGAGTTTTTATGTATATTTTTGATTGATAAGTATTCTTCCCGTGCATCTGCTTTCTTGAAAGGTCCCTAACGTTGAATTTGAACAAATAGTGCTTGTGCATGAAATTTATGTGAAAATCTAACAAACTGTTAAAATCAACCGTTAGTAAACTTCAAAAGTAAACACAAAATTCATCGTTCCGTTTTATTATTTAACCCATTTTGTCGTCAGCTCTCTTATATTCCCCTTCCACTGCTTTGACCTTGCCTGCCCTTGTGTGTCCTTCTTTCACCTGCTCAGATGGTTGTCTTCACATCTGATTACTGCTCTCTCTTCCTGGAGAAAAAACAAGTGAGAAGAACGCTTTCTCTCCTCCCCCCTCCCTCCACATTACATCATCTCTCTGTGTGTTCAGCTTACATAATCTCTCTGTGTAGAAACAGTTACCTGGCAACCATCTCGTTTCCCTTTGGGATGAGGAACGTGATTTTTGTTCTAGAAAAGTTGCCCTCATTTAACAGGAGAGTGGAAAAGAGGTCATTTTGGTTCATTATGGTCATATCATTAACCTTTTCAGCTCTGAAATTTGTGTTGCTGAGACAAACAGGAAATACTGAGGAGCGCTTTACAGTTTTTTTTTTCCCAGTCAGTGAAAATGATTAATTTGGCAATGCATTTGGTAGGTAGATATGTTCCAACTGCCAAGCAAAGACATTACTGTATTCTCTCTGTATTTGATTTTTTTATTGAACGTAAGACTGATTTGTAGTTTTCTATACTTTGTTATATTTTGTCTTTCTTTTTTAAATTTATTTCTAAGATATTTAATGATATTTTGTCTCCATGTATTTGTCAAAGAGATTGAATTTTGAATGTGAGGAGAAGTTGAAGCAATATATACGACCTTGTCGATGTTCAGTATATTTTGTATGTATGTAAATGTGATGTTTAAGTCATTATTCTGGACTGGATTTAACCAGGAAGATAAGCTGCAAGTTTTAATAACATTATGGCTTTATGACCATGCCCTAATGTCAGTTGTACCCTCAAATCAAATGATTTGCTTTAATGTTATTACATAATTATAATTATACTATAATTTTATCGTTCAGTATTTGTTAGGCTGATTTGTAATTATTAAGCAGATTTGTAATTGTATTTTTCAACATAATCTTTGAAGCCAAAACAAAGCCACTTTTCACATAGAATTTATTAGAATTTTCTGTGATTCAGTTGACGATAAAATCCAATACACAGATATGTATTTTTGTATAAGATCTTATGACGGCACAAATATTTAAAAAGCTACAATATTAAGGAGACACAAATTTTCTTCACTCACTCACACTGAACTGTTGGTCAGGTAATGACAAGGTGAGATTTGGGGGCCAAACACTCATTCTGTGTAAATCATTGCCTTTTGAACAAATCATTAATCAAAGCCACTGGAAAAGCAAAGGGTAACATAATGACTACTTCAGGCAAGATAGTGAATAGCTAGTTGGGGTTTTACAATGCGTTCATGACTGTGCAAACTTATTTCACAGATAAAATAGGACAAAGAGAATTCAGAGTAAGTTCACCACCTTTTTCAAAGCAGCCATCTCACTGTGCTGTGGTACTTTTGAGAGGTTAACACAAATTTCCATTGATGTCATTTAAAGGAACAAATCATTCCCCTAGGCCTTTGTGCTTGCCTGAACTCTGTGATACTATGTACCTTTGCAGACCTGATAGAACCCTCTTCTCCCTGTTGTATCTGCATGCATGACATGAATGTTAAAAAAAAAAAAATAAATCATGGTCTCTGTCTACAAGTGCTGCCAAACAGATTCCCGGTATCTGTTATCTGTGAACTTTTTACTTGTGTGGACTGATGTGCCGTCATTCAGACATGAAGTTCTCTCAGTGCCAATTCTGTCATGTGTGTACTGTGAACAATAAAAAAATCCTATACCTTTTTTTTTTTTTGCAGTGTATATTTGATTACAATATCTCTTTCTCAAGGCTCCGTTGCCTGTGGTATGTGAAATGGATTGTAATGAAATGAAGAGTAGTCTTATAATGATGTATTATGTATAGATAGGGGGAGGGACATATGGAGATGTGTGGCTGGGGGAGTTGATGTGTGTGTTGGATCGCTTGGAACCCTGCGTCGACTGACTGAAGGAAGGAGGTCGATAAAAAGGCTTCTGGCTGAGTAATGCTAGTCTCCTTAGGGAGGAGCTCACGGATTCGGGACCTTTTTTAGCCTGGAGTGTGTTTAGTCTGCACTGAACACGACAACAGTTCAGCACACAGCAGAGAAAGCAACTCCCACCATCCCTCCCTCTCTCTCCCTTTCTCTCTCCGATACAAGCTTTGGTTTGTAGCACAGCCTTTATGATTATAGTGTGCACTCATATGATTTTCTACTGCATAATCCATCTGTAATTTACATTAGTAGTACTGCATCAGATAGAACTGAATGGGGGATTTAGTCCACATTCTTTGGGTTAATAGTATTAGAAGGACAAAGCTGAAGTGAATTTTTGTTTCACACAGATTTTGGCTAATCCTTTAATGTTGAAAACAGATTGATTGAAAACTGATTAATTGTTCAAACAGGACAAGATTGTGCAAGGTTGACATTTCGAATGCTGAAAGGAGGGGCGGGGTCAAGGTTCTTCAGAGTAACCCACAATAAACTGCCGGGACTCAAACAAATTCACGTGCTCAATTTCTCAACCATCGATTTCTGCATAACTGAAAATCAGATTAATGTCCAGTAGAAACTGACTATGACGATTACAAAATGTCTGAAGTACGTTTGGTATATATTTGTGATACATATCGGCCTTTAAACAGAATAATCGTATTTGTGTCTTGCTAAGCGGTAAAGTCTGGACAAAGCCATAAGCAGTTGGCGGCGGGTGCTGACATTTTTACGTATAAGCATGTGAAGTTTGGCAAGCCCCGACTACAACCAGCTCTCCCCTCTTTCCTTGTCGGTCTCTACGCGGGCAAATATTGCAAGATGTGTTGAGCGATCAGTTTGGGGTCGTAGATCACGGCTCTTCGTTTGCGGCTGTGTGTCGGGGGTGGCAATTCGGTATCTATGCGCTTCATCCTCTGCAGGCCGGCATGTGGCGCTCGGTTGTTCTCTCCGACGTCATCCTCGTCGTCGCCTAGCCTCTTCACCCGTAGCAGTGAGGCCTCGGCACTGGGGGAAGGAGGCTGAACGGGGTCCAGGGAGCGACGGGCGCGTTTCAGCACGGTGACCCCTCCTCTTCCTCCGCTTACTGACCCCAGATCACGTTTCGCCCGCCGACTGGAGGGGTTACCGGAGTTACCCGATGACAGACCGGACAGAATCTTCTCGACAAGCAACCTGAGTATCGCATGAAACCACAGTATTAATGCGGACATTTAAAATGACATATGACTGGATATTTCAAGAGTAGTACAGAAAAAAAAAAACAACAACATCGGAAGATCAATGGTCCTGGCAAATGAGAAATGCCAGAATCCCATCTCTCCTCACCTGAGTACCTCCTGGTCTCTGTCCTGATCTCGCTCTGGGATCCTGTTGGTTGTTGTGCCCAGTCCAGCCTGGAGCAGCCTTTCTTGCCTGTAACGGTTTAGAAGGGCCTGGGTCAGCTGAGGGTCCAACAGGCCCTGCCATGGAGCTTGGGGCTTGGCCATGCTCATGCCCTGGTCTGTCTCGTCATAGTCAGGAGGGTAGGGCCCCTGGAAGTCCCCAGCCTCATCTTCCTCTTCCTCTTCGTCTTGCCTGACCTGTCCGTTAGCTTCTGCCTCGCTCAAGAGACGTAGCAGACCAGCAAGATATGCAGCCTCCTGTTCCTGCCTTTGGTCGTTCTCCACCATTTGCTGAAGGGCCTGGCCTAACCCTTGCAGTTTCCAGGCCTCTGGTTGGTAGTAGAGCTCGTTGGCTCGCCCCTTCAGGTCGGCCGCTGCTGGATATGACATCATCTGGGCCTCGTAAGGCAGTGAGTCACGGAGGTCTCGACGGAGACGCACCGCCCCACCTGTGCTGTCAAGACTTCGGATGTTACCATGGACTGCAGAGAGAGGCTGAAGGGAGGGGAAAAAGACAGAACATTCATAGTTGTCGCATATTTTGACTGTAAGATGATCAGTCTGCAACATGCTCTAAGTATTGTGTTATGAGCACAACTAAAATAATTGTGTTTATGGATGTGCAAAACTCAATGGAACATCTGGAACTTTTTCACGTATCACCAATCTCAGCAGTCATGATGATGTTTTTCTAGAACTTTTGCCAGCAGCAGAAAGAAGAGCATTTCATCTGGCATGCACTGTCATATTTCCTTACTCAGTGATGACAGAAGGGTTGGACTTCTTGCTTGGCAGCCTGATGAATTTGATCTAAGATGACCCTTCATTCACAGAGAATAAATCAGACACTCGACAGCAAATCCGTGCATATCCATTTGAATGGCAGGACAATGGTGCCTCACACACTCAAATTGGTTTTCATCAGAAACAACATGTATTGAATGTGATAAGAGAGTCCCATTGTCTGCAGTAAAAAGTGACCATTCATTTTCTCGCTTCATTCATCTGGCAGCAGGGAGCCCAGCTTAAGGATACTACTCCTGCTCTTCTTCAGAAGACACAGTGTTTTCAGAAAGAGAAAATTACACGGCAAGAAGCTTCCCTGAAAATGATATGGTCTTGTATATGGGTTTGTAATTTCCTGGCACTATGTGTATCGTAGTGCTCCAAATGGAGTATTTAATCGTAACTTGTGGTATATATATAGAGGTGATAGCAGTGTAATTAATCATTTATTATGATGGGACTAAAGAGATCCTGGATGCATTTAGCATGTTATTAATAATAAAAAGCATGAGCAGACATTTGCCTTGTCCTTCCATCATTTGAGTGTTTATATTTCTGTTCAATCCCTGGATAGTCAGACCAAACATATGACTTTTTTAGAATTTCATTAACTCTGGATTATAACGTGGATTTTTCAAATTCCATTTAAAATGATGACAATCTAAACCTCTGAGTGCCAGATTAAACAGGGTTTAGAGAACCCTCGTATTTGGCAAGGATGACGTGTGACATTAAAAATGCAGGTTTTTGGGATTCTGAGTGTTTGTTATAGGAGATGAACTGTGGTCATACACAGACAAACATTCACACACACAAACAATACGATCTCCTGTGGAGTGAGAAAGAACACACGCTAATCTGAAATCTCAAACTGATTTGAGAATTCTGTCATTTTAATCGGAAGAAGAATTAATAAAATGTTTTCTTTTCCTTTTGCTCGTCCTATTTTTCTCACACCTTCCCCTCCGTGGTGAATCAGAAGTGCGCGTGTGTGCATGTGTCAGTGCTGAAAATCTGTGTTATTCACAAACATTCATCTCACATCTGCCTACGTCTTCCGCAGAGGGTTTTTTTCCTCCCCCCAAAGCGAACAGCGTCCCACTGAGCCACAATCTGACTCCTCGCCCTCAACATCGCTCTTACTCGCAACACGCTTTCCACAGGAAAAAGTCAAACGCCGCCCTGCGATTCTTTTATGAATGTCAAACAACAATGTAAAGGACTCGAAACGCTAGCTGAGAAAACGTAAATGTAAAATGATCGAGACACTTTAAAAACACTGGCATTTGCAAGACAGACAGTCATTATCTCTACTACAATATCCAGCTCTGAGATTTGATTGTGTTTGTGTCACTGAATGAATGCACCGGCAGACAGTCAGCTCATTATGCTTGTGAGGATGTGACTGGTGTGCGAAGTGCTCAATGTAATTCAAGCTTCGAGCAAAGACAGTCACATTAAAAAACACACTGAATTTGAAAAGAGAGGTTGCTTCTGAGAGACTTTGTGAAAAGTGAAGGTGACGTAACAGATATGAAGCAAGAAGGAGACTCCCCTCGGGAGGGTGAAGGGGTTGAGGTCGGCCGTTAGCGTGAACGATAATACGAGAGAGCTGAAGGACAGGACGGTCCCGACAAAGGAACGAGTTAGAAAGGGATTTAAAATCTTCTTGTCCTCAAATCACCTGTTTCAGCGCAGTAAGCATCTCCAGACATCTTGTCAGATACATTAGCAGATGCTGGCCTGTTTTCAGTTGCCTGAGGCAGCAGAATCCAATATTGCCGCTCCAGCCGAGAACAGGCCATCGATTATAGATATGAATCCCATCATAGATAACATATCATAACTGTCAAGACTTTTGCTGTTTAATCATCTTCACAAGAGTACGTCAAATTTCTATGAAAATGGCCTACAAGGCTTGGAGGGGGACGTTTACTCAGCATCTTGACGGTTCAGACAATACCATACAGCGCTCTTTTTTTTTCTCAGTAAACATTACACTCACTCACAAGAAAAAGTTAAATTCCTTGTAAACCAGATGGAATATTAAGTATATAACCTAAGAATCTGACATCTAGCAATAGCTTCTTTTGAGTTATGATACTGAACAATATTTCAGTCCAAAGGAACCCAGACTATCGTTAGTTCAAATGTGGAGAACAACAATATCAACCACAGAGGCATTAGCCACAGACATGTCACTGAAATGTTGCATTGTCTGATATTATCAGTGCAAAGCACTTTAATCAAACAGATGGGCTCCCAAACAGTGCTGTAAGAGTAATGATTAATAATGGATGGAGGTGAATGACGTTTGTAGGAGAGTGAGCGTGGGATTCCGCCGAGCCCTGGACGAGACGGCACGCCGGTGAGTCACCCTGGTGCATTATGACGTCTTTGCTGCTCCAAAAAATGTGTGTCCATGTGTGTTACTGTGTGTGTGTGTGCGGGTGTATCCTAACATCCATAACACAAATGATCAGCAGAGCTGAAGCGTGGTTTTTCACGTCGTTGGTGACAATGTATGTTTCGTTAGATGTCCTGTAGTGCATATCCACTTTGCATTTGAGACCATCAGATAAATGTGTTCAGCTGCAAAGAATATTGTGTTGTCCTGGCATTCCTCTCTTAACAAAAATGTTTTTTGTGGGGATTCTTGTAGAATTCAAACATTTAACCATCTGCAGCAACAGACTTGTAATGTCTTACCAAATTGTCCGTTGTGTATATGAAAAAGTAATACATGCACAAAGGAATTACCTCTAAAACATTAATCCCTCTCACTGGAGAGAGCATCAGTTTCACAAATACACAAAATGTACATTTAGGGATGAACGAGACACTTTGGAATGGCACTTTGAAGCAGATTTCTAATGAAATTATAATCTCAATCTCTCTCTCTCTCTCTCTCTCTCTCTCTCTCTCTCTCTCTCATTCTGTTAGTGTGTGAGTGTGTGTCTGTTTGTGCTTGGCCTCTATGAAGAAACCAATTGTACCCACTGAAACCAGTTGCCATGACAGCGTACCTCCTGACCTCCCAGCAGAATGCTTTCAGCTAATTAGATTGTGCGGCTGTTCTTATTGATTCCATTCAACCTTATGTTATAAAATCTGTTTTTGTAGACTAAAAAAACCCCCAAAAAACCACAAACATCACTCATAAAAAAAACCCCCAAAACAAAACCAAACAAAAAACACTTAAGCAGTATCCTCTGTTAATGTTGTCTGTTGCTGATGTGTTTCTCTGAACACTGTCCATGGTACTGAAAATGCAGTCTCATTGCACCGCTATAGCCTGAATTAGTTGCAACCCTGGAGAACATTATAGCAAGTTGAGTCACGACTGCTCCTCTTGTCTCAGAATTTCCATTCATACACTACCAAGAGGATGAAAACCATCAAGGCTATCAGCAAAACATATTTATTTTCCGCCTCATTAAGCATTTTACATTAATGATAATTTTATCTACATCACTGAACTCATCTCGCAGTATGTTTATGCACTGAAGTCACAAACAGTTTGATGAAAGAATCCAACATCTGTGCATTTCCAATCAGACTACCACTGCTATATTCCTCCAAGGGGACTAAATAAACATCTAAATGTAATAACAGGCTGACACTTCACTTGATGGACCCATGTGTAATGCCTATGTCCTGGGGTGTAGACACACTAAATTTCAATACATCTACAAGAAATGTCATGTAGTCCCACAGGGGTATGGCTCAGCTTGGTTAAGGTTTTGATTGGTTGTTTATGATCACGTAACGTTCAAATAGACCTATAGTCTTGAGCATATTTCAGGTGGTAACTCATGTATCATGTATTTCTATTCATTTCGTAGTGTTACACTTCTATAGGATTCTCTTAACCTTGCAAATATGACATTCAAAGCACATTATTTCATTCAAAAAGGAATTAAATGTTCAGTTTATGTAATTCTCACCACTTTGAATCTTCATAATCTGATATAGCTAATAAATGATTGCAAATTTCATGTGAAGATTACATGTTTTCCTGTATCTTATATGCCGTTGAATATTTTGTCATAGAAAAAAACCTTTGAATGAAATATGTGGTTGAATTTATCACATATTCTGCAGCCAGGAACCATGGCAACAGGGACGGTCTGAACTGATTTGGAGGACCAAGAAGAAATAGAACAATAATAGACACAGTCAACAAATAAGCTTCCCCCCACAGAGTAAACGCAGCCACTCCACACGACAGGAGAGCATTTGCGACCTTCTGATGTGATCTGACTTCACATGGTCAAAGGTCTAAAAATACCCTTTACAAACAGCGCACGCCGGATCTTCTGTCTCTCTAAGATAAATAACCAACTCCCGCTATATCTGGAGTCTTCCTGATAAAATGATTAGATTTTAATTTGTGATTTTGTGTTTGCCCGCTGTGTTTGGTCTCCAGTGATTAATTAGCCAACCCCATTTCCACAAAGATCAAATTTCATTAAGATTTTTTGATTGGGTATCTGTGTCATGATGTTATACCCTCTCTGGTTACTTGGCAACAATGAGTACAACTCACCTTAAGCCCTCTCACCTATTTTGGTGAATTCACCTTGCAAAATTTAACCCTCCCTTTTTGAGATCTCTGTCTTCCTCTTTTCTGACAGCGTAGTCATTACTAGAACATTCATGTACGTATTTTCAAATCATTGTGACTCTCCAATCAACTTATTTGCAGAATATACGTATAAATGCAAAACCAAATATATTATATCTTACCAACGTGTAGAGTATACATATATATGCTATATGTCTCAAAATTAAAGTGCAAAATTAGCAATCAATAATTAACAGACTGGCAGAGAAACAACTGTAACTTCATTGCTCATTGTCAAAAAGAAATGTTAAAAAAAATCTCAATTTAGTTCTGTTTCCAACATCTGAAGTAGTTATTTATGATGAGTCATGTCATACGTGCTATTAATCCTGTCAAAGCAATACCGACATCTGCTCACTGGTTTCGCCCAATTCCTCACTGTCATGTTAAATACAACATCAGCAAAATGTAATGAAAACAGATGAGATGAAACACGTAACATGGTAAACGCATGTGTTTGTGTGTGTGTGTGTTACCTTAGCCTCCAGATACTGAGTATGAAGCAGGGCAAAAGACAGGAGGAGAAGAACAGCGTTGGATAGAGGGCCCGACATCCTGGAGACAAGAATGAAGCTGCCCTTGCACAGACAAGCACACTGCTACTGAATGCAGACTCACAGATGGAGAGATCTAGCTGGAGAGAGAGGGAGGGAGGGAGAGAGAAAGGGAGAGAGGCTGGCAGGGAGGGAGGGAGAGAGAGGCTGGCAGGGAGGGAGGGAGAGAGGGAGGGAGGGAGGGAGGGAGGAAAGGAGGGAGGGAAGAATTTTCTTCTCGTGAGAGGGACATGAGGCAGCATGAGTGGGTGGGTGGAAGAGAGATGAGATTTGGTGATCTGTGTTTACATGATGTAGAGATATTGTAGGTAAAAACAAATGCAAGCAAGGAGGTATGGAAATATGATGCCAGACAGTGGTGTAGCAAATGTTTGTAATTTAAGACAGACTCATGCTGAACTATGTGTAACTGAAAACCATAAATGGAAAGACACAGAATGAATACAAGCAACGCCACAAAGGAAACATGAAGAATTTAATATTGTGCATGTATATTTATGTCATTGTTCTGATTATGACATTATGATGGAAAGAACTTTTTAAAAAAAGATGTTAAAATCAATGTAAGAAGCAAATGAAAAAATGTAAAAGAAACACAAAAATCCCAAACAAAAGACTTCTATAAAGCTCAAATCAACCAATGAAATGATTTCTTATTAATCTACAGTTCAATGGCAAACAATCCTCAAATCTATAGTGACATCTAAAGCAACACCACAATCTAAGGTACATCCACATGTACAATATTTGATTATTTTCCATGAAAAAACTGTGACGTTGTGTGGATAAATCCTCATTAAAGATCAATAATGTGACCGTTGAATTAGCAGACATGCAGATTAACCATTTTTACCAAACTTATTCCACTTCATTCAAGGGTTTGGTCAAAGCTTCCTCATAGCAGTTCATCTCAGCTTTTTTGGGGGAATCTAATGGAAAGACATTAACATGGTGATGGGTGAACTGTATTGTTTCTTACAGTGCAAGTTAAAAAGGCATTTGTTATTTCTCTTCTGTTACATGAAAGGCTTTTCAGTCTCTCTTCACATCTCATTTTGTTGAAGGTGAATTAATGAGTAAACTGGCACATGGTTCACAAAGAGGCCTACGTGTAAATGTGAAATCTCATTAAATTTTGTAATTAAAATATTTATTATTGGCTCGAATTTTGACAAACAAAGGAATTAATTTTCGTGACGCAAAAAATTTATGTTGACTTAAGATAGGTAACATTATCAAGTTAATCAAACTTTAGACTCCAATACAGGTAAAGAACAAAAGCTTTGGTTACCCTTCCGTCGGCTCTTCAGTGTTGTCACGATCACCACCGTTATCATAATTAAAAGTCCGAGGCCAATGAAGACTGAAAAACCTTGGTAGTACACAGACCCTGATAGTGTGTGCTGTTTCACAACTGCACAAGGAAGAAAACACAACCCATACGTATGTATACAACACACACACACATATATGCACATATGTATTTATGTATGTGTATGCTAAAAATAACTCATCCATTGATTCTTACCCTCCTGAGTGTATGTGTAAGGCTCACTGGTCACATCCACTGAGCTTCCTGACACAGTCATTTTGTGGACACAAGTGAAAGAAACAGGAGGAAGCACGGTAACATTGAAGAGACACACCATCCCCGACAGGCATTCTGGGTCTCTATAGGTATGGCTGTATGCTCCCTTCACCGACAGCTGGAAATGGCTTTGCATAGTCTTCTTTAGGTAGGTGCATGCAACCACCACTTTTTTCTCACTCTCCACTTGCCTGTACACATGAATGCTTGGCTTTGGGATATCTAAAATGGAAAAGGAGATTTAGTCTGTAAGTCATAGTCTTTTCAATTGGTATAAAGATGCTAAAATGGGATATACATATATATATATATATATATATATATATATATATATATATATATATATATATATATATATAAACCCTTATTTTATTAACTTACGTGGGGCTTGCCAATAAGGTGTCGGGGCTGTTAACAAAACAAAACAAAACAAAACAAAACAAAACAAAACAAAACAAAACAACAAAAAACAATCAGTTATTCAGACATATCAGTAACATATCACTAATACTGACTTCATATCATTTCTCAGGCTGCTTATGTAATGTACTGTTTCTGGTCTATTATATTCTATGCATCTTATATTCTATGCATCATGTTTATTGCATCTTAAAATAATAAGAGCAGACATTAAGCTTTCACTCTTTTTGTGTGTAGTGCTGCCATCTGGCTGTTGAAGAATAATAAACAGGTTTTATACATTAAAGTCTCAACTTTTACACTGTCCATCTCATACAAATGTTGCCTAGCTACTGAGCTAGGACACATTACAAATGTTGTCTAGCGAATGTTTATAAAACTTTTAGTGATAATGGATAGATTGTTCATTTGTATATGCAATTTAGTGGTGTTAGGCAATTCAATATGATGTTACAATTTAGAAGAACAAAACTGACGCAAACACTGACAAGAATCATTTCCCAGTGACAATGCATTTAACATCCTCATCAGTTATCACTTTAGAGCATGCTCTGATAGTTTAAAAAAATTAACTGTTAATTTGAATAGGTTACATACTAGATTTTTTTAAAATTAGTCTAAATCCTGTTACAACTGGGCTGCATGCTGTACAACGATGTATTAAGGCTGATGTACACTTGAGATCTTGTCCACAACTATGTCTCATATACAATACAAAAAAAAAAAAGAAATACATAAGCACAACTTTTTCTTTGTTAATGTGAAAAAGAAAAATGGACTTACTAGGATCCCACCAGTTTCGTCGATCTGAAAAGACAATGAAGAGACCACATACGCTTTTAATGCAAAACCCAGAACTATTTTCACACTAAAATATATCCATGACAAGTCTTATTTGTAAATGTGTAGGGAAAAAAATGGAGCTTACAGGGTCTCCTCCAGTATGGAGATTCAGCTAAGGAGGACAAAAATACAAAACTTTAGATCCTAAAACACTCAAACATTTCTTTGCAAGGTCTCTGCTTCTCTGTTCATATAACTGCTTTTTTTTCAAAATATCTTTTTTCCAAAATATCTTATTTCCTAAATAAGATTCCATTTATGATGCTCTCTGGAAAGCATCCACTTGGACACGGTCTTGCGTTTGAATTTAACAAAGAGAACTGTACTCACTGGGTCTCATCCAGTAGGGCTGTTGGGCTGAACAAAACACATACAAATTTACATATACAAATTTACACATTTACACCTACAAATTTACACATTTACACATGAAAATACACATACATTTACACATGCACATTTACATGTTTGTGCATGGAAATACACATACGGTTACATATACTAATTTACACATGCACATGTACAAATTTGTACACTTGTACATGCCAATTTACATATTGACACATGCAAATTCACACATTTACATATACAAATTTCAACTGTTCAGCTACAAAAACAGTCATATAGATATTAATCAGAGATACTGTCCAGAGTCCAAAATAAAGCAAAGAAGAATATATTTTTTTCAAACCAATCCAATTAGATTAAGATCATCCTGAGTTAAAAATGGACTCACTAGGTCTCATCCAGTATGGTCGCTCAGCTGGATACTGAACACAACTCACAGCACAATCAATTACAACGGTTATGGAAATGACGCTTTGTGCTGGAAATATCCCAAATATGCATGTGCCCACAAATATGTCTCATATACAATACATAAATAAAGAGAAACATAAGCACACCTTTTTCTTTGTTAATGTGAAAAAGAAAACTGGACTTACTTGGACCCCAGCCATATCGCCGATCTGAAAAGACAATGAAGAGACCACATACATTTTTAATGTAACAGCCAGAACTATTTTCACACTAAAATATATCCAAGACAAGTCTTATTTGTAAATGTGTGGGAAAGAAATGGAGCTTACAGGGTCTCCTCCAGTATGGAGATTCAGCTAAGAGGGAAAAAAACAAACAAACTTCAGATTCTAAATCACTCAAACATTTCTTTGCAATATTTCTGATCCTCTCCTCACATAATTACAGTTTGTAAAATAGCTAAAAAACATCCATGATGTTCTTTAAAAAACATCCACTATAACACTGTCTTACATTTGAATTTAACAAAGAGAATTGTACTCACTGGGTGTCATCCAGTACGACTCTCGGGCTGAAAAAACACATACAGATTTACACTTACAAATTTACACATTTACTTACACATACCATCTTACATAATTACACATACAAATTTACACATTTACACATACAAATTATGGCTGCTGAGCTGCAAAACACATACCGCCGTACAGATATCAGTCAGCGATGTTGAACAGACTCCCAAATAAAGCAAAGAAGAATATATTTTTGTCATACCAGTCCAGCTAGATTTAGACTACACTGAGAAATGGACTCACTAGGTCTCATCCAGTATGGTCGCTCAGCTGGAAGAAAGGACAGAAGAAAGGTATGAGTTGCACACAGTATAATGATTTAATAAAGCTGATGTACACTTCAGCCCTTACCACTGACTGGTTTCTTTTGTAAATGAAATCAACACAAGAGTACAGACTAACAGCATATGCTACACAATATTGAACACAACTCACAGCACAATCAATTCTAACGGTTACGGAAATGACACTTTGTGCTGGAAATATCCCAAATATGCATGTGCCCACAAGTATGTCTCATATACAGTACATAAATAAGAAATAAATCAGCACACCTTTTTCTTTGTTAATGTGAAAAAGAAAACTGGACTTACTTGGACCCCAGCCATATCGCCGATCTGAAAAGACAATGAAGAGACAACATACATTTTTAATGTAATAGCCAGAACTATTTTCACACTAAAATATATCCAAGACAAGTCTTATTTGTAAATGTGTAGGGGGGAAAATGGAGCTTACAGGGTCTCCTCCAGTATGGAGATTCAGCTAAGAGGGAAAAAATAAAAAACTTCAGATTCTAAATCACTCAAACGTTTCTTTGCAATGTTTCTGATCCTCTCCTCACATAATTACAGTTTGTAAAATAGCTAAAAAACATCCATGATGTTCTTTAAAAAGCATCCACTATAACACTGTCTTGCATTTGAATTTAACAAAGAGAATTGTACTCACTGGTTCTCATCCAGTACGACTCTCGGGCTGAAAAAACACATACAGATTCACACATACAAATTTACACTTAAACATACACATATGAATAAACACATTTACACTTACAAATACACATTCATTTACACATACAGATGTACACATTTACACATACAGATGTACACATTTACACATATCATCTTACATAATTACACATACAAATTTACGCATTTACACATAAAAATTATGGCTGCTGAGCTGCAAAACACATACCGCCATACAGATATCAATCAGCGATGTTGAACAGACTCCCAAATAAAGCAAAGAAGAATATATTTTTGTCATACCAGTCCGGCTAGATTTAGACTACACTGAGAAATGGACTCACTAGGTCTCATCCAGTATGGTTGCTCAGCTGGAAGAAAAGACAGAACAAAGGTATGAGTTGCACACAGTATAATGATTTAATAAAGCTGATGTACACTTCAGCCCGTACCTCAGAGTGGTTTCTTTTGTAAATGAAATAAACACAAGAGTACAGACTAACAGCATATGCTACACAATACTGAACACAACTCACAGCACAATCAATTCTAACGGTTACGGAAATGACACTTTGTGCTGGAAATATCCCAAATATGCATGTGCCCACAAATATGTCTCATATACAGTACATAAATAAGAAATAAATCAGCACACCTTTTTCTTTGTTAATGTGAAAAAGAAAACTGGACTTACTTGGACCCCAGCCATATCGCCGATCTGAAAAGACAATGAAGAGACCACATACATTTTTAATGTAACAGCCAGAAATATTTTCACACTAAAAAATATATCCAAGACAAGTCTTATTTGTAAATGTGTAGGGGGAAAAAATGGAGCTTACAGGGTCTCCTCCAGGATGGAGATTCAGCTAAGAGGGAAAAAATAAAAAACTTCAGATTCTAAATCACTCAAACGTTTCTTTGCAATGTCTCTGTTCCTCTCCTCACATAATTAAAGTTTGTAAAATAGCTAAAAAAACATCCATGATGTTCTTTAAAAAACATTCACTATAACACTGTCTTGTATTTGAATCTAGCATTTGAAAGAGAACTGCACTCACTGGTTCTCAACCAGTAGGGCTCTTGGGATGAAAAAACATACAAATTTACATATACAAATTTACATATACAAATACACATATATTTACGCATACAAATTTACACATATACACATACATTTCTTTGCAATGTCTCGGTGCATGCTCCTCATATAAACATTGTTTTAAATATTTAACTCTAAACACTAGTTAATACTGTCCTTTAACGTATATTCATAATGGCACTGTTTTTCACATGAATTTAAAAAGGAGAATTGTCCTCAGTGGGTTTCATCCAGTATAGCTGCTGAGCTTCAGAAAGTCATATAAACATACAGACATTAATCAGTGGTGATGCACAGATTCCCAAGGGAGACAGAGAGAAGGGAGAAGGACAAATACATTTTTGTCAAACCAGACTGGCTAGATTTAGACTACACTGAGAAATGAACTTACTGGGTCTCAGCCAATATGGTCGCTCAGCTGGGAAAAAAAGACAAAAAAAAAGTCCACAAATGTGTCCACAAATATGTCTCATATACAGTACAAAAATAAAGAAATATATAAGCACTATATACACAGAAATACATGTATATATATATGTATATATATGCATTGCACTATGGTGATGGACAGAATTCAAATGAAATTACATTTGAAATAATAGTGACAGTATTGATTTGCATTTTTTAGTTAAAAAAGAAAGAATGACACATACATGTGGTGTTCCAGTCAGATGGTGGAGCTGAAAAGAACACATAATTAATCATTCTCCAAAAACTCTTAAATTAGTCATTCATTTATATTAGCGTTACATATATTTGACAATAAAATATTCATTTAAAATGCTGACAGTCACTTGGCACTTCTGTCTGTTGAGTAAAACAAAGATTCTTAAAAATAAGATTTTTTTTGCCACTTCTTTGAAAAAACAGATAATACCATAATGTATGGCATTGTGTCATGAATATATAAAAATACACATATAGTTTACAACTCACTAGTCGTCCATCCGTATTGGCCATCATCTAAAAGACAAAAACACAGGGACGTTATGATGTGTATGAATACAAAAACCTTTCCTATGGTTAGACACGAATCTTCAAAAAGGGAAATGAAACGCCATCCATGTGTCATAGCCTTAGTTCTTTAGCCGCAATAAGGGTATTAGTTGAAATTCTTCGAACAGTCGAATTCTCGTACTCTGTCTGTATTTTAAGTCTGTATTTTACACTTTTCAGGTCAACATTCATTTTCAAAATTTGTTTATTTTCTACTAAACCAGCAGTTAACTGTAATGAACAAACCACATCCATTTAATTTATTCAACAGGAATATGTCCCCATACATGTATAAGCTCAAACAAATGCATAAAACATGAATAAGTGGGGAGAATTTAACTTACCCTTACTCCACCAGTATGGCTGGTTAACTACTAAAAAAAGACAATGCTTTTGTTAAAAAGGTAATGCTTTTGTTAAAAGTGCTAGACAGTTCATGGAAAAATCTGAGCTAAATGGCTGTATAGCACCAAACAGAATTATACATTACATGGCTTTTATGATGATATATAATATTGAACTGTGCTATTTACTTAAAAAAGACAGAAAGAAAAGAAGAAAACAACACATACATGTGGTGTCCGAGTTTGGTGGTGGAGCTGAGAAAGCATATAATTAGTTATTCTGGTGCAATTGTTTACGAATGCAATTTAGCCTAAATATTCATGAATCAGGGATATTCTGATAATGGTAGAGCTAACAGTGTCAGAAGAGCTAAGAAGTCACTTGACATAGTACAATACCATCTCCTGTCTGAAAGGTAACATACTCAGGTTTTGTTTAATGGAATATCATCAGATGTGTGTCCTATCTGATAAGATACTAGATTCATGTATTAGAATAATCCTAGAAAATTCCATGATAAAGTACATAGTGCAGCATAAGTATAAGAGAAATATCACAGGCAAGTCATAATTCAAATCTATTTCAGCCAGAAACACATTTTATTGCTTAATTGTGCCTTTAAGAATGCCTTATGAAAAGTTCAAAAACGTGAGTATGATTTTACTACACACAGTATCATAATATGAACAAAAATACCAAGATCTCTGGATTGCTACCAGAAAAACAAAACAAAAACCTCTACAGAGGTTAAAAAAAAGAGACAAGTTCATGAATCTGCACATCATTACCAGCTAACCTTGACCCTGGCCAAGTCTGACGGTCTAGTTTGCCCGGGTGTGTTCCAATAAACACTTAATTACAACTGAGAGCAAGAGAGGAGTCTCATTGACCTGTCTTTGGAAAACTCCTACCTAAGTGAGAGTTAGGAAATTATGAATGTTTCAGGTGGTGCTATTGCAGCATCTTACAGAACAGATGCACAAACACATCAGTACATGTATAGGTTGGTTCTTTGCTCTCAGTTTCAGTTTTCTGTAGTTTGTGGTTTAGTGTGCTAAAACCTCAGACAAAACAGGATGGCTCAAAAAAAGGCTCACACAAAAAGTTGAGAAACATTCTGAGCAAAAATGAGGAACCCCTGAAATTCCTGCATTACATTTTAAATGGACATCTCTCCCTGGATTTGATTTTCCTTTTTAACAAGTTTAAATAATATGATATATCTATCTCAAGCAAACATTTTTACATTTGAAAATATAAAATGCGTAAAATGTGTGATATTACTTTTTGTTGTACTTATCATTTGAACTGAGCTTCAACATTCTTAAAACTTTGTATACTTTTGTAATTTTGTACATAGTACTTCATGTTGTCTGTTATTTGCTTTCTGTTGTCTGTCTAATGTTATCTCTGGATACCATATTCTCAGGGGACTAAATAAAAATAAATGATCAGTACAATATAACCAACACAGACACAGAAAAGACATATTTTAAGTGTTGAAAACTTATATGGACACTGCAGCTTGTTTCACTGTGGTAAGAAATAGGGGAATATAAACAAAGATTCCCAGGCAACTTCCACTTACTTGCTGTTGCATACGGTAAGGGGGCTGTCAAAAGAAGAAAGAAAGAGAAAGAGAAAAAAAACAGACCTTGAGAAAACAATCGACAATAAGGGCGGAGGGGGTTAGGACAATTCCAAGGACAATTCCACTGCCAGGGGCCCTCACAAAACACTGTTATTATTATTATTATTATTATTATTATTATTATCATAGGTTTGGGGGGCCCAAAATTTCTAGCAGTGCCCCTGTCTGCAGTCACGCAAAATGGCAAACATAATGTCTCTGTAGCAGCAGGGTGACTCTGTTTATGAATGTAAGTGGCCTAGTGGAATTAAGCTGAGTAGTACAGAATGTTGAACGAGTGATCATATTTTAGGTAAAATCACCAGTATTTGAATTTGCAAGAGCTGCAATTTTGTTACATACTTGTTTCCAAGCCCTGCTGATAATTGTACCATGCATACGACTCTCGAACTGAAAAAGAGAGATTTTAGAAATGACACAAAAATGGATTTAGTATTAAAGCAAAACATAATTCTTCTGTGGCTTAATGAGTGTAATCTGAGAAGGTTTACCCAGTCCATTTCATCACAATCTAAATGTGATAATATGGTTTTTTCCCCAATGCTTGAGGAATTTCTATTTTGAACTTTTATTTTGAAAAGACGTCCCACAGGACAAGTTTCGGCTACTGTTATACAGATTAGAGGGAGCTGTATATTCTATCGAATATATCTTTACAGCAAAGTTTTTAACATTAGACGGTAAGACTAAGGATTAACACAAAAGTGATACTACGGTGCTCTAACGTGTCTACTTTTTTTTTTAGCTGACGTTGCTCCGGTATGAAGCAACGACGTCAAACGCACTTATGGCTTAATGCGAATGACCAAATACAACAAATGTTTTCAGAATAAATCATTAAAATGACTTCGAATGCGATCTCACCCGCAAATGATATCTTAGAGTTTTGCTGGCAAAAGTAGTTGTTTAAATAGGACAAATATTTCCAGTTCCACATTAGAATGAACAATCTTTGTACGATATTCAAAATCTTGTTCTTAAATAATCAAATAGGCTACTTACCAACTGCACACCAAAGAACTACTTTTAAAAAATATGCCGGATTTCGCATTGTGTGACGTACTCGAAGTTCTCTCTAAACTTTTGAAATGTCGCCCAGTTTTAGCGCTAGCGCGTCATGAGTGTAAAGATTCTTGTACTGCGATACAAACTGCGGTTACTTCCTAAATCTAGCCTAGACGGCTCATACGAGCACACTTTATGACACGCCGAAATAATGCAGGCTTCTCCACAGTCATATGACCAGGAAATTTATCTTTCTCTCCCACTGGAATGCTGTAACACTGTGACAAGGCTTTCTAAACAAGCAAATGGGTGTTTATATGAAAAAGGCCCATCCTCATCCTTGCGCAACAGATGCCTGCCTCACTTCAGCACAGACATTTTGCAGCTGCGCTTCATTTCTTTAGGTACAATTAACTTGTCAGATAATGTTGTATTACGGCTGCGAAGAAAAAAAAGGCATCACCAGTATTACAGCTAGAGAGTTACTTTTAATAACATCTTGAATGTGTCAAACACAGCGAACACAATAACAACCTTTTAGCTCCTTATGATGTAACAACTGCTTTAGACTTGATTTGATTTTAACATGAATACATTTCTATGTTTAAAAAAGGGGCATCACACTTGAGTATTTGAGAAAATGAGAATCAATAGCGTTAAACAATGGCACCCTTTATGGATGTCTGGTTCCTTTAAGTCTCACCCTGATTTACCGTTGGAGCAGTCATCAGAGTCACTCAAGATCTTCTCTTGTCAACGGTGGTGAATAACAGAACACATTTATTAATAACACAGGGAGTTCACATGTAGATATTGACAGTTACAGTGCATTCATCCTCATTTTTATACTCTTTGGTCGAATTTCTATTAGCCAGCGACGCTTCGTGTTCACTGACTGGTGAATATGTTTCCATGTAATGCTATAGTTTATTCGAGGCATTTGAGGAAAATCAGTGCAGCATTTTGACACATACTGTATTTAATATCTTGAGCACCACTGACAGATGACCACTGTTATTAGGTTCAAGGATATAAGATTAATTAATTTCCTGCAGTCGTATGTAGTCTGATGTAAATGGTAAACACTCTTATATGCTGAATAACACTTGGTTCACTTGAGATGCTTTTTTTCCCCCCAAAAATTTGTCTTACAATCGCATTTTACTTTCATTACTGATCAATGTCAATATCAAACACAGTATGTAGATAAAGGTATCTAATTTAAAACTTCCTCTAAAGTCTTTGTAGAACTTTGTAATCAGCTCTTTCTCTTCTAGTTTATCATTAACCTTAGTCTTGTGTCAAAGGCAAAAGTTCCTCTTTTGTTTTCTCCCCTGCACTCTACTCTTCTGAAGTGAGGCCAACACATGCCCTCTTTGACATATGTACAGCCTCCCACTTCCCTTTATCAGAGCAAGAGTTGCAAACATAAGCAACATAATTCTCTTAGTGGAGAACAACTGCCTATATATGACGCAAATACCAAGAATAAGGGAGGCAACACTAGCAGACATGTTTAGTCAGTAAATGAACCAGTATACTTAAGCTAGCACCTTAACCTGGTTTGTGACTGGGTAGACCAGTGAATGTGAACTTCAGAGAATTTTGATCTAGATTTCTCCTCACATTTGCAGTTTATCTTCAAGATTCCTGATTTCCCATCTCCAGTATAGAAGGGATTTCAGGATTGTGAATGAAGACGGATGTTCAACAGCCTGTGTTATGGGAGACAAAAGTTGTAAACTGTTTAATTTAAGTAATCAAACAAACAAACAAAAAAAACCTTCAGCCTAATCCATCTTTCTACTTTTGCTTTTTGGACTGTAGCAAACCAAAAACATCAAACACCGAAATAGTACTTTTAGGCGATGGCTATCACACCATAAATCATAACATGCAAATTAAAATGAGAATGAAGATATGGAATCCTTGACATTCTTGATAAAAAAAAATTCATATTTTATCTAATGAAAATGAAAGAGAGGCCCTGTAACACCAGCTTCCAGCCAACACTCAATTCAGTCTCCCCCAGCCTGGTTACGTTCAACCTTACCTAATCGTTAATTATCCCTGTTCTTAATTTCTGTTTAGTATAAATAGAATTCTTTGTCAGTGTTTCTCTGTGAGGTATTGTTTCCGGGACATACTGAGCCTTAGTTAAGTGACCTGCGATTTTGATATTGACTTGTATATGACCCTGCTTTGACTTCCTGGATCTGATTCTCTTGTTTTTGGTTTAGGTGATTGTCTAGTCTCGATATCCGGTTTCCGGAACTCTGGCCTGATATATGACTTGGGTTTGTTTCGGTGGTTGGAAAGTCTGCTTCAGAAAAAAAAAAACCAGAAAAAAAAAACTACTCTGCACATGGATCTTCAGTCTATTTCATTACATGCCCGTGATGAATTCATCCATTTTTCTGGTCAGTCGCTTTGCATTTTTGATGCTAATAATGATTCTGCCGTGTGAATCAGTTGTAAAAAGTCTTGCTCTGAATATATCCAGTGGACTTTGAAAGTACTAACAATGAGAGCAAAAAAAAAAAAAAAAAAAAAACGCCCTCAGAGGTTAGTTACAGGAAACAGGTGTGGTGTTACGGGCAAGAACAATATGTACACACATTACTTAAAGGCTATATCACAGTCTTTGCAGTAGCCAATCAACTACACTCTTGTGTCAAAATGAGAACTAATATACCAACAACCTGAGAGCAATGGGGCACAGAGAGAGAGACAGTGAGAGACAGGATATGAAAAATATAGAATAAACAAATCTATCATAACCGGTTAATTAGGTTTAGAGTCAAGTATTGATAAAAACTCATTCTCTCAGGTGAGCACAAAGGAAACATGTCCTGATCTCTCTCTGACCATTGGGTACTTGAAAAGCTCCAGGTAGATTTGAAACACTCTTCTTTCCAAAATTTCATAGCTATTGATGTCTCTAGCCTTTACCCTTCAGCCTTTAGCTAGCTCCTTTAGGCTGAAGTGGCTGCAGTGATGTATAAGCATGTGTAGTGGCCAGTGCAAATCCAATCCATAGAAAACTGAGAAAAATGACAAAGAGATCTGTTGCCACATTAAATAAACCAAGGTACCTTACCTTACCTCTAAGGACCCATTTCTACTACAGGAAGTATCTCAGATTTCGGATAATTTCCGTTTAACCCAATGTTAACCAGACACGAATACGAATACGCAATACTTTATTAATCCTGAGGGAAATTCAGGTGCCTGAATCACAAAACAACCTTGTTTCATACTTAGTTTTCAGCCCGGATACAATACTCACCATTCTTTCAGTTTCAGGTCACGTCTCCATATCCACTGATTTCACAGAGAAGTGAAGTAGTGTGAAAAAACAAGGGAAGGGAACCTAGGGCAATGGTTCATCTGTGTGAAAGTCTATCGTTTTGTTTGACACTTTTGTCTGAGAAGTTTACTGGTGCACTTGTTCCCATCATAGCTGTCAATGTTTTTTTTTAATTTTATTTCAAACCACAAAGATTTGAAAACAAACTGAGCTCAGAAGGCCTGTTGCTTTGTCTCAAAGTTAACTGCATCAAAATTTTGGTTAACATTTTCCTGTTGAAGAACAGGAAGCATTTTACTGACTGAAACACCACTCAGAAAAGTAGGTTAAAAGAGAAATGGGTTACTCTTTGTGGTTATAGTGTCAGTTGGAAGTTTATTACAACAGCACAGACTGAAGGGATGGATGTGATTATGTCATCAGATCTCTCAGTCTGACACAGCTTTGTTTTCTGTTTTTTTCTGTGGCTGGTTACATTTACCAGAAAGTTCATCTTGGGATTTTCCATTGTTGCACCTGTTCAGCAGCTGACCAACAAACATGTACAGTCCCTATGTGGAATGTTTTCAGCCGCTCAGAAGACAACCTTTTGTCAAGCACAGTACTGCATTAGTACACAGTACTGGAGTCCTACTCATTTCGCTTACACATGGAGGCAATCTTGGACAGAGCATGAAGACTTACCTGTTAGCATGAAGCAAGGTCACACCAGCATGTATAAGTTCTGTACAGGAGACAACCAGGAGCTCTAATGAAGATCTTGAAGCGACTGGACCAGAGCTTCAAACATGTCCAGTTTTGCAGTTTTGTCCTGCAGGCCTGGACTATGTTCATTTTCTACAGGGATGGATTAAGGAGGCTAATTTTTTCTCATCAACAAGCACTCATTGCAGTGATTTACTGGAACAGGGCACACAACCTAACTGCCAGTTGAAGGAAGTTCCTGCCCAGACGCTGTGTCGGGGGGGCAGTGGGCTAAAGGAGAAAGAATGCCAGGTGTCCCAACTTGGACTCTCATTGGATAGCTTTGCTATTACATGATGAAGTGTTTGTGTTGGGTAGAGTAAAAAAGAAGATGAAAATGAAACTTGAGGCATAGAGGGCCTTTTTGTTATTCTGTCTAGGTCCACCTTGAAAGTTGAAGAGCGATACACTTGAAAAGGGAGTCTTCATAGCATGCGGCCTTTTGCTTGTAGTCTTTTCAAACCCTTCCGATTTAACTTTTGAGCATCGCAATTATGGTCAGAGGTCAATGTGAACATCTGATTATACAGTACTACAGTGATGAGGGAAAGTGGTAGACTGATCTCAGTCTAGAGTATCTTCATGCATAGTAATGATAATTTAGCGAAGAACTATAACAGGGTTCATATATCTCAGGAATATACAAATATACAGAAATATCCCAAAGAAAAATGTATTGTACCATTACATATGGTTTCGTCCAGAATTTCTGTAACGGCATCATTCGGTCTGAATAACGCTGCTCAAAGTCCCATGATGAACAATGTACAGCTTTTACAGCTTTTAACTGAGGTGAGACAGACAGGTGCAATGCTGTGGGTTAAAACCTCCAAGCATCCCTACCTCCCTCCGCAACTTCCTCATAATAACATTATTCGTACGGGCCTTAAGCTCATCTGTGAATGCATCTGACTCTCCATCCATGAGGTTGGTGGATAAGGCTGCCTTGGGGCAAATTTTTTACATGTTACCAAATGAATTAAAAGATCTACACGGGCTAGTTCAAACAAGCTAGATAAATAACTAGTCAGTGTGTTGTGTGGGTTACGCATGAGGATGAAATGCTGAACCTTAGTTGTTATGTGTCCCTCTATTTTAAACGTTTGAAAAGTTTCACTCTCACTCTAAATGGAAACTGAAATGTCCTACTTATATACACACAATGCAGTGATGGTGAACATATAGCTTGTGAAGCTGTGATGCACGTGATTTAACGTGATTTAAACTGAGAAGTTTTGCGACCGTTCATCAGGTACACAGATGGCTCAAAATTAGGCCTTGGTCGCTGTAGAGTCACACACACTCCATGAATAAATGGAAGAAATACCAACAAAAAGAGTGAAAGAGAGTTAAACAGAGTCAACGAGTTACTGTTGCTGTCTCATGGCAGTAATTTCTGAATGTGGTCTGATGAACCGGAACACAAATTTCGAATAGACTGATCTCGAATGGACATTTTAAAGTAGCCACTACACAGAAACACACATACACTACACAGACAGACAACACAATGATTACATTTTGTTACGATTATGAGGCATTAAAATACCGGTCTGTGAGGATTGTACATGTATGAGCCATAGGATCCTTGTTTCAAAAATCACTGAGGAGCAATTGGAAAAAAAAAAAAAAGAAAAAAAAAAAAGAAACGTTTCCATCAGGATCATCTATTATTTATTGAATTTTTCCTGGATTCCATAGAACAATACAACAGAATTCTGGATAATTTTGGTGAATCTTGATTTTTCTGCATGGTCATAACCACTGTCATCAACATCATCATTAACGCTAAGAATATATCATACACAAGAAATACAGCACAACCCAAAGGCATTGAGATTTATCACAAGACATACCAAACACCACTAACAACAGAGTAGTTGAATAGCATATTCATAAGGGACTAGAGTGGGACAGAGCAGAGAGTGTGTGAGAGATAGAGGGATAGAGAGATACAGAGGGTGAGCAAAAAGAGTAAGAGACTTGTCGTTGGCCTAGTCCTCTTCAAGAGTAAAACCTTTTTTTTTTTCTTTTTAAATCGGAAGCAGGAATAAAAAATGTGTAAAACTAATATGAGTATTTAATAATAGTTTTGCGCAAGCTTGATTTTGGAGTGTCAGATCATGCATTGTAATTACGTAGTTCATCACAACACTGTCTACCTGATCTGCTGGGTGCAGGGAAAATACTTGAGAAATACTGAGGGAACTGATGTTTAGTAGTGTTATATAATTATGAGTTATAATAGAATAGACTGTGACTGTCTGTCTTAGGTGTGGAGTGTTTGATTCCCCTTTTTTTTTTCAGTGTGGCTACGCGCACAATTATCATACAATAAAAGTATAGGTTAAATTTGTGATCTCCTTACAGTTTTCTTAAAGAACATCCTTCTCATGAGATGTTATTAAAAATATTTGATATCTTCATTATCTCTGTAATTTGTCCATGCTTATTATTCGAGAAGAAAATGTTGCTAAACTATTGCTTACATCAGAGTTTGAGTGATATAATTATGTGGTGTAATAAACAATATTTTGGGGGAAATCTCAGCATGCATCTAGTATAAGATATCAGTAACCCAGTATTTGACTGCAAAATCAAGTAGACAGATTCATGATCTCCACTGATTGATATAATTTGACAGCATCTCAACGTGGCGAGAGATCTTCGTAATTGTCTGCTTTCTGTGATATATTACAACATATTGAAACAATTTAATCTCTGAAATATACATATTTGAAGATGGCAGAGCTATAAAAACATAAATGATCAAATTGATAGACTGTAGATTTAGTTTGGCATATATATATATACACATATTTGAAAATATATTTGAATACAACGGATTTTGTTAAATATATACTTCAGTTTTTTTTTTTTGTTTTTTTTTTTTAAAGTATATCAAAGAAAGAGAGAAAAAGAGCCAGAGAAGAGTGAGAACGAGAGGCGTGGGAGGGAAGGAAAAGTATTGAATATTGACAAACTTGAAACTGGCACAGTTATCTAAACTAACACCATCTCAACACACACATTTGATTATCTCTGTCTGGTGCCCACACTAAACAAAAATCCTTTTCATTTTTTTTTTTTGTCATCCACTTGCATAAAACACTACTGTTACACTACATCAGTCAGAGGAAGCATAGTATAAGGAAATACTCAAACCATGCTAACTTATTGATTATTTAAGAATGCGCATGTGCTTTTCATGTTACAGAGACAGGAAGAGAACAGAAAGAAAGGGTTTGCTTTAAAATAAATTAAAAAAAAATAACACCAAATATTCTTTATAGCTGTTTTCTGAGACTGTTTGGTTTCTCTGGTCTGCATCTTGAAATGTGTCCATCTAGAATTTGCTAAGGCTGGTCCTTCTCTGTTACCTCATGCTCTTCAAGTTCTGTGCTCTATCCCACCATTATTTAAATAATAATAATAATAATATTCGAAAACAAAAAGAAAACAAACAAAAAACCAAAAATTAACGTAATGAAAGCGTAACATATAAAATTTGAAAAGATTCCAGTAAATTTCTATGAATTTGCACCAAACCATTAGAGGTAAAAATTTCTCATGAATTATTTTGGTTGGACTTGATGATGATTTTTTTTTTCCTTAATCATTAATTAACGCTAAACTGAACTACACTACGGTGGAACAATGCCATACATATCTTTAGGAAATATTTGTATATATTTGTTCATAATGATATTTATACAGCACAGACAAGTACATTCTCTCAAGTTTAGCATTACTATTGTCAATGTCATTAATTCAAAATTGAAATAGCAGTGATAATTATTCTTTTTTTTTTTCTGTTTCCATCTTTTTCATATTTTGGTACTGTATTCAAGTTTTTCCTCATTTGATCAATCCTAACTCTTTTTTTTTTTTCTCAGTTGTATACATCACAATAATGAACAGCACATTGATTCCCCTTTGCTTTCTCACTGTCCCTTAGATCTACGCGTTTAAATCAGTAGCCCCCTCCCCTTCCCTCCCTCCCTCTTTTGTCCACAGACATATGCACAAACAGACAAACAGGGAGGAGTGTGGTTATGTGGGTAGGGCTCAGGCACCACACTCCCTTGATCACACAGTCACCCTCTCTCTGTGGACAGACCGACAGACAGCCGGATAGAGAGAGACAGACAGACAGACAGACAGACAGACAGATAGAGGAAAAAAAAAAGAGAAAGATGCATGTTGAGGATTATTTAGCAGTAGAGAACGAGAGAAATTGTCAGATTAGTAGATACATAGCGCCAAATAACAGGAAGTAAACTTGGTGTTGGTTTTTACTGGTTTCATGTAAATGTGAAGCCGTAGACAGCTATAGACAATGGCAATCTGTTTGTAAGGGCTAGAATAGCCGTAATCCCACTCTTAACGCCTGAGTGCACCACAGTAATTATTCTGTCTCCTGACTCACCAGCCTCCAACCGCCTCCATGCCGCTCGCTCACATCTGGTTGGAGAAGGAGGTGGGTGCCCCCTGCTGGTTGTAGCCTCCTTGTCCATAATCTCCTTGATTGTAGCCTTGCTGGCTGTAGTCGGGCTGGTAACCCCCCTGAGAGCCGGCGTAAGGGTCCTGCTCGTAGCCCTGCTGTCCGTAGGACTCAGGGGCGGGCTGTTTCTCCTGGGCGGGAGGAGGACGCATGAATGGAGCGATGATGCCAGTCTCCTTGAAGACGAACCACAGGTTGCCTGTCCAAAGGATCAGGTTCAGGAAACCAAAGACCTAAGAGGGAGGTGCATGGGACGAATCACACATTTGAGAAAGATGGTTATATTTTGGTGGACATTGCACAAACAACGATAGCTTGCGTGTGTTTAACGACGGTGATATCACTGATGGTATTCAATGCTACAGTCAATCTTAAAGCAGAAGAGTTAGATCCTGTGTGAACAGAACGTATTACATCACAAAGCCAATCCATAAAGCAATCCATAAAGCAATACATGACTTGCAAATTTGTGTCATTCTTGGGTCTCACATCAGGACGAAAAGCTCTAAAAACATGACAATTTCAAAGCGTCCCGCAGGTTAAGAGCGCAATCTGTCTGAGCGAGAAGACCAACTCACGACGGAGGTGTTCAGTCCGGACATGACTGGGTCGTGCACTTCTTTGCAGGTGTTCTCTGGATTTTTGCAAGCTTCGATCAGGTCCAGCACCTTCTCAGGGTCCGTGCCTGTTTTCACGTCCGACAGGCCTTTAGCCCAAGCTGCTGAACTCACCAGCCACATGAAGGTGAACACGCAAGTCACGCCAAAATCCTGTGGAGGGATTCCCAGAAACACATCTGGTTACTCATATCTTAATTTATCTTGTCAATGAGTCATGCAGCGTAAGTTCAAAACTTAAGCTTGAATTGAATGATCGGTAGTCTGAAATGCACTTTTTGTAGAAAAAGGGTAACTCACAATAAGAGGTCCCTTGTTGTTCTCGCGGTATTTTTCAAAAGCGAAAATGTAGATGCTCAGAGATGCCATGGAATACAGGAACGCAAACACTGCGATGGTGACGAAGAATTCGGCAGAGGAAGAGTAGTCGCCCACGAGGAAGACACGGTCCGATCTGCCTCCACTGCAAGCGGGGGCATCGAAGTATGTTTGGTGAAGCCTGTTAAAAAGAATACGGGGGAAAATTTCATATCTCTTAGGTTAAAGAAAGTTGTGATATGCCTTAAAAAAAATGTTTGAGTAGTCATGTTGAAAAGAAGTGCTGACCTAAATGGGTACTCAAAATCCACGTCTATTTTCAGATTACTTTCAGATCTGTTTTTACACTGTACGCTCATCCTGAAAGACCCAGAATAGCTCCCACAAGTGGAAAAAGCAAAAATCGCAAACACCTGGAGAAAGAAAAATAAAGGAAAAGTTAAAAAAATGAAAGAGCTATCAAACATTTAGATGGATGCAAAGAGGTCACAAAGAGGTCACTGTTTTTAATAGGGTGTCTTCTTATTGCCGGTTAATGAGCAAAGAGCATTCTCTTATTGATTTTGGTATTCCTGAATTCGGATTGCAATGTTTACATTCACTTTCATTGTGTACAAGTAAATGTGCATACCAGCCAAAACACATGCTACGCACTAATCAAAGAAAAGCTTCTTTTCCTTCATAAAACACACAAACACCCACAGACACACACACACACCCACACACACACACACACACACACATACACACACACACACAGACATAATTTCCCCAGTTTGGCTTAAATCTCGGAGATTGACTCATAGAGATTATTCCCTGCCTCTAGCTGGGCGGGGATTGGATGGAGAAGCTAGCTATTAAATTTCACAGAGATGGCCTGCCATCTGTCACACAGCAGTGCTGGACACACATAGGGCCTTACATATCATGTAACAAAGAGAGAAGAGGGAAGCCACCCATTCCACAGGAGATGAAATTCCTCAGTTAGATCCATTCTAAAGATTTCCAGTCGCGTTCCTTTAACTTTTATTTTTCGTGGTGGTTAACGAGTGGCGTTTCTCTACCCGACAGAGAACACTGTTAAAATGCCAGGTAGATGAATATTTAGAGATTTGATCCAGTGAATATACTTAGCCTGAATTACCATTGGTCTTTTGCAGTAGTGACTATATATATAGTTGTGGGTTTGTTATGAAGTGCAGTGACTTCCTGAATAAAGACTTATTCTATCAATACTGCTTTCATTTTCTTACACACCAGCATTAAATGACATCAGTGATATAGCTTGCTAAAGCACTGCATCATAAACCTTTGATTAAAATGGAAAATAAAGCAAATAAAAAAAAACCAAGCAAATAAAAAAAAAACATGCTGTTTGCATTAAGAAATTTTGCATTTTATTTATATTCTTTACATATGGAACATTCTCTTAGCTTCTATCTCAGGTTGTGAGGTTGGTATGTGGAGACATAAATACATATGGAGAGGATGTACCATATTTTCAGTCACAATTTCTGGAGACACAATTCTCTAAAGTGTCTTCTTTTACTATTTTGATGTGAAATACCACCGTATTATCACTAGGTGTCCCCACTGTTCAACGGTTGATGCTTCTGATGTACTCCTCACTGTTAAAGTGCTTAGTGATCATGGTACATCCACTGCTGTTGATGCTGATACTACTACAACTACCACTACAAACAAAACTACTACTAATATATTCTATACAGTTTCTTATAAACACATTTCAAAGTGGCACACAAAAGAACGTTTATAAATCGAAATACAAAATAAAATATTAAGGCAAACAAAATGAGTATGTTAAACAAAAGCTGAATCGGAAACACTGCATACCAGTATAAAAGACCCAAATGTGCCTGTATTACTATTAGGTTTAATATCCTGGATTTATGATTTACAAGTCATTACGGTAGAGTGATTAAACAATGACCTCATGTGGTAAGGCATGTAAAGGTGTGAAAAAAAGCACACTGACAGATTTCCTTACATTCTGACACCTCATAAAATTCTGAAAAACATTCAAAAGGCTAAGTAGCCCATAATCAGTTCAGAGATTCATTTTTGAGCTGGGAGGATGTCATCTGTCATATTTGTCCTCTTAGTAACAGATTTGTCACACTGCTGTGAACCATGCAAAACACAACACAAATAAGAATCTAATGTCAGACACTTCAAAAAAACCCAAAAAACAAAAAACACTTACCCATTGTAGGACCTTGATGAAGCCCAAGGGTACTTTGAGAACTCTGAATTGCCCGGTGGCAACCAACTGTCAGAATAGAAATCCACAAACAGGCCCATCAATTTCATGTTAACAATAATCACAGCCAGATGTTTCCATGTCTTCACTTAACAGATAGCAGGAGTGTCTTGAACATGATTAAAGTGTACCTATATTTCTCTTGAGAATTGCAAATTTGTATCAGTATTCCATGCAAATCCCTTGTTTGGATTCAGATTTGCTGATTGCTCTTCTTATAAGTCATGCTAGTGATGGTAAGGCATTTTAACTTTCTTTAACCAAGCAGATGTTTCCATGTAATGGCATATTACACCTTGCCTGCAGTTGCGTAAGACGAATGGTTACAATTGAAATAGTTCCAAAAAATCTCGGATAAGATGGCCACTCTTTATCGAATACTAAAAGCCTTACAGTGGGAGGGACAGAATGATGCACCAACGTCAAAACCACGAATAGTTATGGCGCTCGTTTCCGTCAAAGGTCAAACATTCAGATATAAGATTCACAGTAAAACATGTGTACATAGTCTACGTGCACCTACAAAACAGTGCATCATGACTATTTCAATGAGCGAGGACGAACTGAATGACAAAGCACCTTCACAGCAATAATGAGAGATGCCCCAAGACTCGATTTTAGCTCTCACTGGTGGCCCTCGTGAAAAAGGCGGACCGTCTATTTGAGACAGCAATCTTACAACGGGAAATGTTAAATCGTCGTAGTCATTAAATGTACGTACGATGACTATCAATAGGCCTATATGATCACAGGATTGTGTATGGGTATGTGGTACCCATATATTTACGCAGAGTGACGTAGTAAGGTGCGGTTGAACACGACACCATTGCTTGTCCGTGAGGTAGATCTCTTCGTAGTCCGCGAAGATCATTCGAATAGGAAAAAAAAAATCAATGAACATTGATCCTAGACTACTCCTATCATTTCATCAATCCAGACTCGTTAATAATCTCTAGCTACATACGAGCGAATAGAATTTCTTATCAAAAGAGTCCCTAGAGGTGATGCCCTAATATAAATAAAACCAATATATCAATTTTCCTACTTGTGCTGCATGTAATTATATCAAATGCCCTCCTATCAATTCTATCTGTATGGAACTAACACAACATACGAATTCATTCTTTAAGTCTCCATATTGGATATTAGTCATAACAACGATGCTCGGATAAAAGTCAGCTGCCATTTTACAGTGCAATCTCAACAATTGCATCTGCATATAGCAAAGGCCCTCTTACAATAGCTTTTGTAATACACCAACAGTCTTATAATATCAAAGAAATAATTAACGATTTCAGGTGACAACACAGCAAAGCATCAATTGACAAATGCGGTTCATATATTTCATAGCAAACTGGAACTGAATGATTTATAGCTCATGAAAACGAAATCCTTAACATTCCGTGACAAACCGAAAAAAAAATCCTACTGATATGAATTCACATGTACAATATGTTCTCATCAGTTGCGATTTAAACGCGTCATTGAAGACAAACATCACCAATAACCCTCGAAATACTCCAGCAGTCCACGGCGATCATCGTACAGCTTTTCTTCTTTTACATATTTGCAACGGTTTCCTAATCATTTTCGCAAAGGCTTGCTCGCCGACAATCAAGTCAACCAGTTATTAATATCGTATTCCAAATATAAAAAAAAATATCCATTGTTTTCTTGATATCCAAATTCCTACCTGATTTACAATATCCATCTTAACCGCCTGCTCGCTGATATGAGAAAGAGGAGATCGGGGGGAGGTAGTCGCACCGACCGGAACAGCGTACAGAGGGAATGAGACAAATTCACTGGAACAGCCTTATTGCGTCACACGCTGTTAGAAGGTGTTTTGTGCGTTAAGGACAGGGATGACTCGACCATCAGTTGCAGGGAGAGACACAACACACATCAGTCAGAAAACAGCAGTGCAGCTTCGCTTAACAAGATGGTCTTAGAAACATTCTACTTTATTCAGAGGACATTTTTGTGACAATACAGAAGCCATATGGATGCTGACTTCTGAATCTCTGGTGGCAGCTAGTGAGATGTGAGGTGGATGTGTCCTAACCCTTGACGGGGGTGTGTGTGTGTGTGTGTGTGGGGGGGGGGGGGTAGCTCTTAAAATGGTAAAATATGAACATCTTCCCAGAAGTTTCTGACTGAGACCATTCTTACATTGCTGAAGTTACAGAATGTTCAAATTGTGACTTCGCCGAATAAACCTGGACAGTATACTACTATTACAAGATTCCTCCAGTCTCCGCCTTTTCTCATGTCAGACAATGAACCTCATTCATGGCCATGAAAATACCAATACTGTACTGCAGACTCTAATCTAACAACAGTTTTTTTTGTTGTTGTTACAGGACTTATTAATCACATTGCATTCCAGTTGTTGCTGGGTTGCTTGCTCATACGCTTATTATCAGCACTAGAACTTGTAATATGAAGTTCAGACACACGATCACTGTCAAAAGCCCAGAAAGCAAAATAAATAAATAAATAAACAATGCATTTCTATAAATATCTCCATCAGTGGAGTTGCCCATATGATATGGTGGGTCATTTCAATGGCATACTGTAAGGATATGTACAGGGGCTGTCGTCCATTAGAGAGAACAGTCTGAGAATTTATCTTTCATAAAGCTGAGTAGTTTAAGACCCATACTTAGTGCATGTAAATGAGGCAAATGAAAGGCAATGCATACCGGTGGATCTGTTTCCACTGTAATGTACATTTACTGCGATATAATTAAAAAAAAAAAAAAAAAGATATGCTTTAAATCGCACTATGTATTGTATTTCCGATACAGTTACACATTGTTTTTCATTGCGAGGGCATCATTTCTCTATGTGACATGGATTTGCTTCCACTCAGCAACCACAGCAATTACAGGAAGCGTTCTCTACCTTAGGGCAGAGGAGTCCACAGAGACACAGCTGTGTTGACGGCTCTTGCCCGTCTGTCAATACACTAATTAGTATTTCTGCACTGTGGATATGGACTCCAAAAATATGGTCCACCTACGTCCTATCCTCCTTGTTTACCCCGTACAGGTCTGCACCTAGGACAGCATCCACATTTTTGGTGAATAGTGAATGCTATTGCGGCAGGACCATGTTGTTGGAACCAACTGCTATGGGGGCCCACACTTGATGGTGGGATGGTGGGTCTTTTGCGAGACCTCCTCTTAGGCTCTGCCTCAGCACTGACGCTGATCCATGGATGAGCGGTTCCTGATTGTTCCTTCTTGTAGAGGAACAGAGGTTCATGCAATATTTTGACATCATTCTCTTGTTGTGACAAACCCAACCAGTTCCCCATGAGTTAACAGTATCCTTTAATTATTCATTTCATAAATAGTGTATGTAAATATTGTGTGTCTTGTGTGTTCTCTCCGTAGACCATGTTGCATATGGACTGTAACTTTATTTATCTCTGAAAAACATGACTATAGAAATTACGTCCATGAAACTGACGTTTCCGTGGACATATTAATGACATGTTTCTCTTTGACAGGTTCCAAAAAAGAAATTTTAAAGTCATTTTTCATGTGAGAGAAAGTGACTCCTGCTGAATGGAGAGAAGTACTCATGTATGAATGTAGGTGTTTTGTATGTCTTAAGATGATAATGAAATACATACTGAATGTTACTGTCAACATAAATTAGAAATGATAAAGACAGATTCACTTCTGACTGATATGTTTTTTTTTGTTTAATTTTCATTTTACAAACATAATAATTTATTAATAAATACATTTTCATCCGTCCACATCACATAAAAATCTGATTAAAGTATCTAGCATGGCGGCATGTGTAATTTACTGTACATGAATATGTATTAATTTAATAATTTTAGTAATATGTATTCATCAGTCTTATTAGGGCAGGAATGCACAAAGGTGCAGATATTTAAAAAAAAGACAAAAAACAAAACAAAACACCCCCCAAACTTGTATTTCCTTCTTACTGCAAATTGTTAGGAGTGTGTTACAACCCACAATTATTTAACAGAAACAGGACCTGTGCAAAGCATGCCCTCAGTATGTACAGTTCAGATTACCTGACTGAACACTGTCACACAGTATTATAAACATAAAAAAATTCTATTGGGTACGTCAGCTGATAGTAATTAAAATTAATAAGTAAAACAGTTGAATAGCAGATGGTACTTAGAAAAAGAGGAAACAAAGAACAGTGTGAGTGTGTGTGTGTGTGTGTGTGTGTGTGTGAGTGTGTGTGTGTGTGTGTGTGAGTGGAGGGGGGGGGGGGTTACCAGGAGAAACAAACAACAGGACTTTTGACTTTTTCCACTGAGAGAAATATTCTGACATACACATTTGTCAAATATGAGACACATTACAAGTAATGGGGCATCTCAGCATCTCCATCATGCCCTAAAAATATGCAACTGTTTCAGGAAAAAATACACAGTATAAACTGACAGTGGTTAAAAAAGAAACACAGTGTAAGACAATGTTAACATGACGTGATAAAATATCCAAACTACAGTTAAAAAAGAGAGTTAATATATGATTTGTAGATGAGCAGCAACACGCAACCATTCATGTAGGATTCCCAATATGCTTTTGTGTTAGTCTGCGTAACTTGTTCGTCAGAATCCCTTTAGACATTTGATTAAATCAAAGTAAGACAATGAAAAACATATGTACACATATAAACCATGTACAACATGATGTTCAATAAAAAGCTAAAAAAAAAAAGTCCTTTCAGAGACCTACAGTACACAATTTGATGCAAATGTGTTCAGCAGAGCAAACTAATGCAGAACCACTCTTGCAGGCACTGTAAGCTACCGTATGCTGACAGTGACAACAAGCTCCTTGTTTCGTCTACAAACCGTTTTACGACATATTCTACCTTTCGCTTCAGGGAGCGTATTCTTCAGTCACTCTGGTGACTCTTAATTGTTTCTGGGTCCTCCTGCGCACTCTTCTTTGGTATTCTTCATTTATACCTTTATCCCTTTACCAGTGAAGCTTCACAGCAAAAAGCCTGTCACCATTTTTTTTTCCCTCAGTCTTCAATCAAACCTGAGCTCAAGTATTAGCAGTCGTCACCTGGCTGCATGTATATCAACTGTCCCTTATTTTATCTCATAAGCGCACGTGGATTCAGGTTGGACTATCATACTTTGGCAGCTTTCGCTTGCTCGTTCCTTAATCTTCTGCTCATCTTCAGGCTACACTGATCTCAGACCTGTAGACTGTCCACTCAGGTCACCTCACTGCTCAATCACTGTCCTGCTGTCCTGTCCTTCTTCTCTGATACTTGCTCCTTGTTGTTCAAAACGATGTCACGCACGTCATCTCGTCGGCAAGCTCCTCCTCGTCCCGACTCCTGATTGGCTCCTCGTCGCTGTACAGGGGTCCCATGTCCGTGTGGTTCAGAAATCCCTCTGCGCCCCCGCAACCTCCGCCCCCTCGGCTAAGGAGGTCACTGGCAGCGCTTTCCATCTCGTCGATGGTCATGTGGCATGCGTCGGCAATCTCCCGCTTGGCAAAGGCCACAAACTTGGGGTCTTTGGCGTAGAGACCAAGGCCCTCTGAGATAAGCACCTGAGAGGAGAGAGAGCAGAGAGATACCCGACTAACAACCAGTGATACAATTTTTAAAATATGTATTTGGAATATTAATTACCTATAAGCTGAGCCGGTATATTATTGTTCTCCGTCTGAGTATTAGGCAGTACTACAGCCTAATAATCGGATGGAAACAATCACTCTCTATCCGTGCATGTATTGCGTGGGAGATTGTGCTTAACTCAAACAGTTGAGAATGAATTCATCGCAATATCTCTATGGCTACGGTTGCTGAGAACTCTGAATCATTTCAATCTACACAACGAGATGCACAGGTCTCCCGTAACAACGTATCAAGCCTGCTTCACCAGGCTGAACGTAGCTTCTCTCACCGCCTCCACCAGGCTGTCTGCGCTGCCCCTCTTCTCGCTGTAGTGGGGGCTGAGCTGAGTGGGAACCCGTAAGGTGGTGTATGCCCTGTAAGGCTGGGCCCCTACACCTCCAGCGGGCCCAGAGTACCAGCCAGGCCTCCCCGGGGCCGACGCGGCGGCAGTGGCAGCCTTTTTGTCGGCCCACATAGCGTTGTTCGCGGCCTCCTCCTCCACCAAGATGAGAGGAGCGTAGAGGAGACGACCCCGCCTAGGACCTGAATTCGCCCACGAGGCTGTGGATCCTGTGGAGGACCGACTGCTGCTACGCCGAGAGTCATAACTGCCATATGTCTGAAGAAAAAACAAAAAAAAAAAGAAAAAAAAGAAAGAAAGAAAGGGAGAATTAGACACAAAAAGAAAAGGAGTAGGTTAGAAACTTAAAATCTGACGTTACGTGTTTGTGCTGTATTACTTGTGAGCGTGCCCGGCAAGGCGGAGAATTCTGGTGGTAGGTCCCAGGAATAGGCAGGTCATCACTGCTGCCTTGACGCCTCAGACACTGGATATTGAAGGACGGCTTCCGGCCTGGATGAAAATTCGAAATTGACAAGAATATGAGAAAACTCTTTGACAGTTGTTGGTTTCAAATTGTTCAGCAGAACAATTTGTCACATGATCTGATTTTTACCAGTAGGTGTAGCAGGAAGCAAACGTCGCCTTGCTGTTCTTCGGCCCTCTGCATACCCATTTCCATAATGATTTCCATATGCTGGGTGTCCAGGGGTGTGTCCGTTGTAAATATGGTCTCGATGCCCAGAGTAACCCGGGGAGTCGACTGGATACCCCCGCCTAAATGGTGACGGAAGACAGAAATATTACATGTGTTATCAATAAAGCAACTTTTGAATGACATGTTCAGAAACCTAATAATATTCTGACTGAACAGTCTTGGCATAGCTTTGTGATGTGACAGATTACTGTCTTTGTGGTGAAGTGTACTGCATATACTGCCACACGTTGGCGAACATTTATTTCCTTTAGCAGATAATAGTTTTGGGGGGAAATACAAAAAAAACCCCAAAACCCCGTATTGATCTTGATGTTTTGATATTGCAACAATGCTGCGCTGACACAGGTCTTTATGCGGTTAACATTTATACAAAGAGACGCTCCCTGCACCTGTCACGAGAGACGATGCTTTCATTGTCTTCCTCACGGTTATAGTATCCCTGTTCTCCTGGATAGCCATCCTCTCCATCCACCACACCCTGTCTTCGTGAAAGAGGCGTGTGCCTGTCTTGGGAGTGCCTCCTGATTGGACAAAAAATGTCGGTGAGGAAAACGACCAGCAAGAAGTGAGCCTGATGGCTTATAGTATGAAAAACGCTGCAAATATTGGACACTAGCAAACTAGGTTTACCTTGAGGACTTGTAATGTGAAGATCTGCAGTGTGCCAGGTGAGGAATGGATGAAAATGTTGTAAAAAAGTTACAAACATTAACAAACAGTAGCAGACAAATGAAGAGAATAAAATAATCCGTGATTGTATAAAATGGCTGGTTTTCATATCGGTGTATTACTGTATAAATAGGTGATGTACCAACCTCTTGGGTGGGTTATCTATCATCCCATTTTTGTGGTGATGATAACGGTGCGTGGATCTCACGCTGTCTCCTCTCCTCAAATCCTCTTGTTCAAGCAGTCCACCTCCGTTGGGGGTTTTGGCGAGGGAACCTCTGTGTGATAGCATCCCATTGGAAATATTCTCTCCTGGGACAGGAGCAGAGTTCCCAGTGGGGGTGGTGGCCAGGGAAGATCGTCTATCTTTGCCTGAGGACTCAGAGTGGCCTGCATAGCCATTCTCGTTCTAGAACAAATCGGAGTCAAAGGTCAGTCAACTAATTAAGAAACCGCATGGAAGACACATAAGTAGATACTGAAAAAATAAATTAACATTTTTTTTTCTTTCCCATCTAACTCAAATACTGGGCTAAGGAAAAGAAATGTGTCGTACAACCAGATGGACACGGTGATTTAGCTAAACCCACCCAG